>NC_135616.1:30921666-31224696 GCF_053574225.1 Canis aureus
AAATGAGAAATTCTGGGATATCTCTCGATCTTTTCATTTTGCAAACTCAGACACTCTCAGTCACAGAGTAGGCAAAACCAAGCTGGCATTCTGTTGTATCCATTTCTCTAATTCTAGCTTCCTCTTTGTTTTTCTTCACCTGTCCCAGCCTACTCCAGCAGGCTTTACAACTTTCCCAGCCTCTGCATTTTAATTACGAGATGTTTGGTGGCTGCCATTCCTCTTAGGAACAAATGCCACCGGATATCCAACTGCTGAACTACAGCTCACATCACAGGCTGCTGACAGCAGCAAAACTTGGCAATGAAAAGATTCTTAGATCCTCTGGTTTCCAATCTTATCCAAAGTCATGTTTGTGTAGGCCTTGACTTTATTATTCAATGATGGAAGAGAAGAGCAGTCAGATAGATGAAAACTTCCGTTTCTTTTCTCCCTCCATGAATTCTTTCCAGCTAGATCAAGGAACTGCTGACAACTTGCTCTCTAGCTTTTCTCTTTCCTTTTCCCCATTTCCTTATTCTAAAAATGTGCTTTCCCCAGACATGTTCTTAATATATAATCCTCATTGATTTGTATAGCATCAACTCTTATTATGCATATGGGTTTCATCTGCAACAAAAACGCAATGCCAAGTTGGGGCCGCCTCTGTGGTCCTTTGATGTTTACTCATCTAATGCAAACTAATTTCATTATTTGTCCAAGAAAAACATCACTAAAAAGGCAAACCTGAAATTAAAACATTTTCCAGATATTGAAAAGTTGAATAGAAATCGCCCGTAATAGGTCATTTTAGAAGATCAGGACCATCTCTTCTTTCTCTCAGGTCAACTATTAGGACACCATGGATATTCTTTATTATGAGGTCTCAACTATATCGAGCACTGCCTAAACCCAAGAACTGACTAAACCTGGGATTTAAAAGTATTTCCCCGGTTTCTTGTACATGCTGCTATTGTTATGGTACAAAATATATAAAAGTAGCATAGTGCATTAGGTCATGCCCATATAATACACATAATAAACAGAAAGTAAAAACTTAAAACCAAATTCTCTAGTGTTTCAGCCTCAAAACAACTAAACACCTTATTTGATTATTATTATTTTACTAAAGGTTATTTTTCTGATTTAAAAGAATCTTCTGTTCATTTCAACCCCAGGGCTGAAGAGCAAGGAGGCATAAAAGAAAAAGAAATCTTGCCTTTGGGCCGGGTACTGCAAGCTCTCACACTGATCCCCCCCACGTCCCCCCCCCCACCCCTTTACCCCCTCCTCCGCCTCTGTGAGTGGCAAGCCACAGAGGCGGCGACTAGCTGGCTTGAAAGTGAGGTAGGCCCCCGGCCTGGGGGTGGGGGTGGGGGTCAGCAGCGCCCCTCCTGGGCCCCACAGAATGAGAAGTTGCTTCCAGTTGCCCTGGAATACACCCCTCCTTTGCTAAGCTCTCCAGAATATGCCCCTCTGTCTCCCCAAACCCTTACCAGAGGTCAGTCATTCTCCCCATTTGCTAAAATGTGGAGAATAGTACCAAGCAGTGGAGATAGGGGAGGAGAGAAAGGAAATGGAGAAAGGGGTGGTCAGCCTGGGGGGAGAGGGCTGAAGCATACAGTTTTATGAAACAGGCAGAAGTATTTGGATTTCAATTTCACTTAAACCCTAAGATTTTCAATGGGTTAGATGATAACCAAAATCTCTTTTAGCTATGATTACTTAAAACCATACAGGTGATCACTGTTGCTGCCTCTGTGTTGCAAATAAATTAGAAATAAGGTTAAGAACTAAGAGCACCAGCCATCCTGCAAATGCTGAATGGCTTTCCATGGTGAAGGTTTAGGGGTGCTGGCTCCTATTGTTTGGATTATAGCTCACATGGGCTTTTTTAGAAGTCAGAGGACCACGTTCTTAAATGGATATGATCTTAATCACCATATTCTGTTGGGAGCATTAATAAATTCTTTAGTACTTGCCAGAAAGCAGAGAACTAGAGTGCCTCAGAAGATCATTTCTCTTTTTAAAGTAATGATATAATAAAGATACTTTTAAAATCATCAGTTACAAGCAAAACAAAACATGGGGAGGCTATTTTATTTGCTTTCAAGGTTCCTGGACTATCACTGCTGAACTCATTATATTTAAAGCTCTTTGAGGAATTTTAAACATGAAACATGCTCCATGAAACCAAATTCTATTCTAGCTAGTTCAACCTCAAAGGTTGTGGCTGATGCTTCCTTCCCCATAATCACTGCTATCCAGAGTGACACACCTGCTCCACGGTACTATAAGGCACAGTCTGTGTTGAAAAAGAAAGATAAAAAAATATAAAACAAAAACTGGATAACAATTCTGGGATTCATAAATGCATTCTCATGATGACACCCTGCCACCAGAGGCATAGACAGCACAGATAACCCAGCTGGTATGACTTACTTTCCAAAGCCATAACCCTAATGCATCCCAGTGGGGGAAATGAAAAGAGATTTATTATTAGTTCTGAGCTAATGGTGATCAATGAGCAAAATGCCACAAGGCTGTGGCCAAGGCCATATATGCTGTCCAAGAAAGAATAAAAGGGAAGAATAAGGGAGAAAATGCCTGCAATATGTAAGAGAAATACAAGGGAGAATAAAACCGCTTTTGTTAGGAAACTATCCCTCATGACCAAGAGCAGTGTTCCACCATCTGCTCTTCGTACTGTGGTTTCACAGTGGAAATGCCTGTCATGTACAACAAGCAAACAAAGCATTAGGAAAAGTGGGCATTTCCAAGGTAATTTTCCTGATATCCAGTAAGTTGATCAACAATCTGCATGCCTCTGTTTTACTGCATATCTGCAAGTCTTGGATCTATGAGGTCAACTCTCAGCAGAGCAACCTCCCATTGCTGAGAGAGGAAGGGACAGAGATTTTGGCCCTGAGGGAAGGTGGTGAGATGACACAAAATGACAGACAGATACAGAGAAAAATGGCCATGGCCACTGAAAGCCCAGTGGAAATACATTTAATATATATAATTCCCATTCACCTTGCTGTGAGATTGGGTTTGCATCTTAATGACCAGCTGCATTCCCCCAAATATTCTTCCACCTATGGAGAAACTATTGTGGAAGATTTTTAGCAGTGGCAATGCTAATGACCAGAGTAAATGGCTTCATTTGGGACCTGGAAATGTGACTATCACATGCAAATGCATGTAGCAGCAGGTTGCATGGACAAAAGAAGAGTTAGAATAAAGGAAGAGATGGCTCCTTCTCAAAGGCAAAAGTCAGGTTTGTAGAAGTGCTGAATCAGAGAAGACAAGGAGAACCAGGAAGATACTAGAGCCAGATTTAGGCAAATGGTCAGGTGCCAGTGGAAACCTCAGGCTGCAGGGTAGTCTCCCAGGTAGCAAAATCCAGGAAATACACTAGATCTGAGGAAGCAGAGGGGGTACCTTAATGGCATGTAAGGACACAGTCACAAAGACTCGGGTAGATAGAATGAGTCTGTCCACTGTTATCTTTCTTTTTTTCCCTGCAGTTCTGTTGAAAGGCTCCCCTGAGCAAGACAAGCCAGAAGGCTGGTAGCCAATGTCAACTCAAAATAGCTATCCGGATTAGCAAACATGGCTACAGTGGACAGATAGAGATAAATTGGGTGTCCACCAACAAAGGCAGTCACATAGTGCTGTATTTTATTTTATTTTATTTTTTTTTATTTTTATTTTTTTATTTATTTATGATAGTCACAGAGAGAGAGAGAGAGAGAGAGAGAGGCAGAGACACAGGCAGAGGGAGAAGCAGGCTCCATGCACCGGGAGCCTGATGTGGGATTCGATCCCAGGTCTCCAGGATCGCGCCCCGGGCCAAAGGCAGGCGCCAAACCACTGCGCCACCCAGGGATCCCCTAGTGCTGTATTTTAAAACACAAAAGTCACTTGCTAATGCAAACTTTAAATACACAGGAGATAAGGGTGTCTGGGTGGCTCAGTTGGTTAAGTATCTGACTTTTGATTTTGACTCAGGTCATGATCTCAAGGTTGTGACATTAAGCCCAGTATCAGGCTCTGTGCTGAGCATGGACCTTGCTTGAGATTCTCTCTCTCTCCCTCTCCCCTTGCTCATGTTCTCAATCAATCAATATACACAAACACACGTGCACACACTCACACAAGGGCACACAAGGGACAAACTTGCTTAGAAGTTAAACTTATGCACTAAGACAAAAGTTTAAATCCCATTCCTGCCTCTTAGAAGGACTGTGACTTTGGGCAAGTCATGGAACCTAGATTAATACCTTATATAGTTATTTTAAGAATTAAGTAAAATATTCTGTGTAACATTCTTAGCATAGTACCATTGTTCATTTCCTTAAATATCTTACCGTGTGTCCACTGTGTGGCAAGTATTGCCCTAGGCAAAAGGATTTAGGACTGGACACACAAAGCCTATCCTCAAGAGCTTGTGTTAGCATGCTCACAGAGTCTGTGAACATGTAGTTAGCACTAAATAGGCATTAGCTTTTATTAGTATTGAATGTATTGTTTGAATTATTATTGAATGTATCATTTATATTATTATGAATGTATTATTGCTGTTGTTACTCTTCAAATTAATTTTTTGTATAGCTGCAATGAGAATATATATGCCAAGTTCTAACCAAAGAAAGAAGTGATACAAATAATAAAAATAATTGCATGTTGACTTCCTCCTTTCAAAGTAATAAAGGAAGGAAAGAAGGGAGGGACAAAAGGAGGAAAGGAAAGAGAGAAAAAGAGAAGAGGAAGGAAGGAAAAAATACAAAAGTATTAGAAAAACATGGGTGAAGGATGGGATTCTGGAGACCTGAGTTCTGAGAGAGATCCCTTCAGAAAGTTGGAGAAATTAGACATGGGAAGAAAGCACTTGGTAGGGGTTGGCACGTAGAGACTAGGTGGTAGCACTAGTGGACCTACTTCATACCATTTAACTTTGGGAAAGCTAAATTTTCAGTTCTCTAATCCACCAAAATGAATATAAGATTAGCAATCAGTCCATGAGTTATGTTCAGATCAAGTGAAATAATAGATATAAAATGACTTACAACATTGAAGCGTCAATAATATCCTGAAAAACTTTCAGGTTGTAGAACATTTTTTTAAAGATTTTATTTATTCATTCATGAGAGACACACACACACAGAGAGAGAGAGGCAGAGGAAGAAGCAGGCTCCACGCAAGGAGCCCAACGCGGGATGCCCTGAACTGAAGGCAGGGGCTAAACTGCTGAGCCACCAGGGATCCGGGTTGTAGAACATTTTAATGGCACAAGATGACTTGGGAAACTCAGGAAAAACCACTTTAGTCTGACCTTCCTGCCAGGCCAAGCTGTTTCATGGGACTACTTCTTTCTTGGACCTTGTATGGAATGACAGGCCTAAATTTCTTACTCTCAAATAATCATATTATTGAGGTTGTGAGAGTATTAAAAAATAACTAAACAAATACAGTAATTACACATACCTTTTTTGATGTTCCTGAGTTTTACCTGGGTATCTGAAGCATTTTTTTTATTCGTTCTGATTGGTCATTTGTTTGCCAAATAGATAAATTTTTACATAATCTGTTGTTCGTATGTTTCTACGTTTGCATCTTTATTGTGGAAGAGTACACATTTGATCAATATATTTGTGATACTGGCCAGGAGATAGTATGGCACATGCTTTGCAAGTGTAAACTCTGGGGTGGGGCTGCAGGGGAGCCTGAAGTCATTTACACATTGAATAAAGGAAGGTTTTCATCCAGTCTCTAAGCTTCTTTTTCTGTAAAATGGGCATAATCTTATTTACTTCATAGAATTGTTCTGAGAAATAACTGAATCTATTTAAAATGCTCAGCATACTTTCATGATGTTCCTTACAGTAAGTAATCAGTGATCTGACCATGTTATTGGGACATTTCTGTTATAATGCTTTATAGTAACAGAGTTCTTTTATGGGTTTTCCTAGACCACTATGTAGTCCAGCAGAGGTATTATTTGTATACCATTCAACTGTATTTTCTACTAAGCTTTTTTTGTTGTTTGTCTTTTTTTTTTATTTTATTTTTACAAGACTTCCAAAATTAAATTTGTTCATTGTATTTGAAAACTCTGCCAAAGTTTGGGATCTACCTTGTTTGGTGATGAATAGTTTATATACCACACAGACCACCTGCTTATTAGAAATTTAGCATAACTTATCAATAAAACCATCGGAACTTAGAAGCTTTGATTAGAATAGTGCTTTAGAATTTCATTTCTTACTTTGTCATTTCATTTTACAATAAGAAATATGTACTAAAAAAAGAAATGTGTACTAATTAACATCAAATTGCGCATGATATTTGCTTTTTCATGAAAAGTTTCATCTGTTTTGTTCTTTCCTAATTGCATAACATTTTTAAATAAACTATAGGAGGTTAGTTGACTTAAAAAAACTGACAAATTTACTATTGTTCTGCATTCTAATATTCTAATTTTTCTTAATTTTTTCTTAAAATATAGTTTCAATTTTCCCAATAATTATTTTTGATTTACTAAAGAAAAAAACCCTATAATTACTTAAAATATTTTCTTCTTTTACTTTAATAATGTAAAATTTTAAGAGCATTTCCTTCTGTATAGAGCTTTGGTTTCATCCCATAAATTCTGTTATGTAGATTTATTTTTTAATGCTTTACATAATAATATAGAATTTTATTATTTCTTTCTTCATGACTATTATGTTTATTCCCAAGAGCTGGGTTTTGTTTGTTTGTGTATTTAAATATTACCATCAATTTTTAATTTTAAGCATCATCATCTTATTTTTATTTTTCAACAAATGGGGACACATAGCTTTTCAGACAGGCTAGGGTTTGGGAACCTAACTTTGGGTGTAGAAAGTGAGCAGCATTTGCCCAAAGGCTCTAGATATGGAATCAAAGATTTTAAACAAGGCATGGAGGACTGAAGCTGGATTAAGAATCAAATTGAGATAAACAAAATATCCATTTTTGTGGTTCTTAATAAAAATGTAGTAATTGTAGTAGTGTTTTCTATTCTTATATTCAAGAAAATAATACAACTTAATAAAAAAAGATATCTAATATCAATGCCCAATTCCACCTCACTAAAGAACTGGCAATTGCCTTTTTTGTTGTTGTTGTTGACTATAGTTGAAACACAATGTTGCACTACTTTCAGGTGTACAACTTAGTGATTTGACAAGTTTATACATAGACAGGTTTATACATTATGCTACTGTTTACCACAAGTGTAGCTACCATCTGTCCTGTTACATTGCTATACAGTATCATTGACTGTATTTCTTATGCTGTGCCTTTTTCCCCTATGACTTATTCATTTAATAACTGGAAGTCTATTTCTCTCTCTCCCCTTATCCATTCTGCCCAGTCCCCAACTCCTGTCTGTCTGGCAACTGTCAGTTTGTTCTCTGCATTTATAGATTTGATTTTGCTTTTTGTTTACTTGTTTTTGTTGTTGTTGTTTAGTTTCCTCTTATGAGTGGAATCATATGGTATTTATCTTTCTCAGTCCGACTTCTTTCTCTTTTTGTGTATTTTTAAAGATTATGTTTTTTAATTTAAATGTAATTTATTTAACATATAGTGTATTATTAGTTTCAGAGGTAGAATTTATTGATTCATCAGTTGCATATAACACTTAGTACTCATCACATCAAGTGCCCTCCTTAATGCCAATTATCCAATCCCTATCCCTCCATCTACCCACCCTCCAGCAACTCTCATTTTGTTTCTTATGTTAAGAGTCTTTTATGGGGGATGCCTGGATGGCTCAGCAGTTGAGTGTCTGCCTCCGGTTCAGGTCCTGATCCTGGGATCCGGGATTGAGTCCCACATCAGGCTCCTTGTGGGGAGCCTGTTTCTCCCTCTGCCTATGTCTCTGCCTCTCTCTCTGTCTCTCTCTGTCTCTCATGAGTAAATAAAAGAAGATCTTTAAAAAGAAAAAAGAGTCTCTTATGGTTTTTCTCTCTGTGTTTTCATCTTACTTTATTTTTCCTTCCCTTCCCCTATGTTCATCTGTTTTGTTTCTTAAATTCCACATATGAGTGAAGTCATATGTTTGTCTTTCTCTGACTGACTTATTTCACCTAGCATAATACACTCTAGTTCTATCCATGTGGTTATGAATGGCAAGATTTCATTCTTTTTGATTGGCTGAGTAATATTCCATTGTGTGTGTGTATATGTGTATCACATTTTCTTTATCTGACTTATTTCACTTAGCATCTATGTTGTCTCAGTCAGCACAATGTCATGCTTTTCATGGCTGTGTAGTATTCCATTTTATATATATATATATATATATATATATGAATTCCATCATATGAATTCCATTATATATATATATATATATATATGAATATTTTCCTTATTTGTTCATCGATCAATGGACAGTTTGGTTGCTTCTATATCTTGGCTATTGTAAATAATACTACAATAAACATAGAGGTGCATATATCTTTTTCAAATTAAAGAACTAGAAATTAATTTTCATCGGTATGACTAAGAGGATTTGTGCTCTTTCAGATCCTCCCAATGATATCTTAACATGGGCTTATTTTGAACAGTTTGTATAGAAGAGAGTTCTACTGTTTCAAGAATATTCTTCTGTGCTTACCTTTTTATTTATTTATGTGTTTAAAGATTGTTCTGTTAAGTACTGGGGCTTTTAATCCTCTTACTCATCTTCATTCTCACTTACCTTCACAACTTTTTTTTTTTTTCCTTCACAACTTTTAATTGCTTGCCAAGCACCCAACATCTAATTTACTAAGGCTTCTTTTTCAATTTGTTTTCTTGCTTTCCTACTATTTATATGGGAGGGTCATCTGACTATCTTCCAGGTCTCTAGCCTTTTCTTCACAAAGTTTATGATTTCCGTGTTTCTCCCCCATTTGATTTATTTCTACTATTTGTTTTGCACATATCTAGCTATATTTCAAAACTATCTTCCTTATGTTTCAGCTACTAAATATTTTAGTTGGAAATAAGGTTTTATATTCTCTCACAGAATTTTTTTGTCTTATAAATTTTAGTTGTCCTTGCTATTTTGTTGT
Organism: Canis aureus; assembly: GCF_053574225.1. Classification (NCBI taxonomy): domain Eukaryota; kingdom Metazoa; phylum Chordata; class Mammalia; order Carnivora; family Canidae; genus Canis; species Canis aureus. The sequence goes on from NC_135616.1 coordinate 30,930,735, forward strand.
TATGGCTGTTGTTTAAGTTATTGTCTGAACTATTCTGTCAGTAATTCCATTTTACTAGAAGTCATGTCTTCTGGATATACTTCTTTTCTCTTTGAACTTAGGAAACTTTTAATTTTTAAAATTGTGTCTTATTGTTTATTTTTTCATTTACTTGTTCCCAAGGTCTTAGGTCCAGCTTCTGAGGCTTATAGCAAAAAGCTGATCAACTGTAGGAAGTGTTGTTGGTATGCCCAAGGTCATGATATAATACAACAGTGGGAAGCTCATCATTACCTAGTTTGTGCCCCTCTCTTGCTGATGTGCTTAGTTTAAAGGATGGCAAATGCTGATATATTCCCTGTTTAAAGGACATTGCAGACTGTTCACAAATCTTTGGCTAACCCACATCTCCTTGAGGAATAGGGACACTAGCTAATTCAAAGGATACCGAGGTAAAGAACAATCTTTGTTCTCTCATTGCTCCAATATCTCCACAGGCCATCTTTCCAAATTTCACATTTTCTTTCTGAGAACATATCAACATTGTTAAAACAAATCATTAAAACAACAAAGGAAAAAATCCAAATACGTAATAAAAAGGCACCTGGAAAAACACAATTCAATATTCTTCTAATAAAAACCTCTATAAAGTTGAAATAGACTAAAAATGCTTAAAACAATACAACAGGGGATCCCTGGGTGGCTCAGAGGTTTAGAGCCGGCCTTCAGCCCAGGGCGTGATACTGGAGTCCTGGGATGGAGTCCCGCATCAGGCTCCCTGCATGGAGCCTGCTTCTCCCTCTGCCTGTGTTACCTCCCTCTCTCTCTCTCTCTCTCTGTGTGTGTGTGTGTGTCTCATGAATAAATAAATAAAATCTTTAAAAAAAGAATAAATAAATAAAATCTTTAAAAAAAACACAAAACAATACAACAAATGGACAAAAATACATAGAAAATATTATCCTAAAGAATGAAACACTAAGCTAATTCAAATAAAAAATAGAGCTGATATTCCTAATACCATAGTGTTCTTACATATTGGTTCAGGGGTTCTATTAAATATAAGACAAGAAAATAAAATAAGTGCTATAATACTGGAAAGGAATATATAAATATTTCTTTATACTGATAATACATTTACATTCTTAATTTTATTTTTAAAGGTTTCATTTATTTATTCAGAGACACAGAGAGAGAGAGAAAGAGAGCGAGAGAGGCAGAGACACAGGCAGAGGAGAAGCAGGCTCCATGCAGGGAGCCTGACATGGGACTTGATCCGGGGTCTCTAGGATCACACCCTAGGCTGAAGGCAGGCACCAAACCACTGAGCCACCCAGGCTGCCCTCTGCGTTTTTAATTTTTAAAAGTACTAATATTAAGAGATGAATTTAGGAAGAATGATGAAAATATAATACAAAAATCAACTTTCTCATACATATCTATATTATTTATATAAGATTTATAAAGATATATAAATGGAAGAAATACTCCTGTTACAACTTGGAAATCTTTCATAAGAAAACTTGAGAATAAACACAGAAGGATTAAACCATAATGTTTTGATGGGTATAAAGTAAAGGCTAATAAATGGAAATGCATGCCCTGTTCTTTGATAAGTTAAGCCATCAACAAGTAAATTCACCCCAAATTAATAAATATTTAATTCTACAATGGAAAGATGTTATCAAAATTTCTCAATATAATGAAAAAAAGTAGAAAGAAAAAAACAGTTATGGAGGAATAGCCTTATTTGATGTCAGAGTACACTGTAAAACCACTGTGATCTAGTCAATATGACATTACTATAGAAATGGGAAATATATTAATATAACACATAGGTTGACAAACTATGGTCATGAGTCAGTTCCTGTCTTTCACCTATTTCCATGCACGTTTCACATTTTTAAATAACTTAAAAATATCAAAATGAGAATATTTCATGGCACATTAAAATTATGTGAAATTTAAATTTTAGCATCCATAAGTACAGTTTTTTTTGGAACATAGTATGCTCATTTTTTTGTATATTGTCTATGGCTCCTTTTATGATACAACAGCAACATTGAATAGCTGTGAATATCCTGGCATGTCAGGAGTAAAGTACTTAGCATATGGACCTTTACAGAAAAAAGATTGATGGCTCTTAGTTTAACATATTATAGTGTTTTATATATATATATACACACACATATATATACATATATACACATATATATGTATAAATATATATTTATTATTATTATTATTATTATTATATGGCAAAGGTGGTGTAAATTGTTCTGGCACAAATGACTAACCCTGCCTATAGAAATAAAGCAATAAAGCAATCCATTTATCTTACACCATAAAGAAAATAAAGCTTATTATGAATTAAATAGTTAACTGTAAAATTAAAAACAATTGTTCCAAGAGATCTGATAAGCAGACTTAGAGAAAATTTCTTAGAAAAAAGTACAAACAATAAACTACAAAAAAGCACAAATATCTAACAATAAGAAGTAATTTTTTTGTAAAAAACTTAAGAAGTCTCAACAAATCTACCAGAAATTTAGGGGAGAAATTGAAATATAGGGGTCAGACAAATGGTTAAGATCTATAATATAGTTTTAATTTAGTTATTGTCAAGAATAATGAAGATAAAATCTTAAAGGAGCAAATTCAAATGGCAAAATAATATGAAAACTCAGACTCAGTGGTAGTTAGGAAAATGCAAATAAAAATGTGTTATTACTCTACAACCATCAGACTGGGAAAAATTTCAAAAGAGCATTAACACTTATTGCAGGTGGGGAAAATGGTTCATGGATATTTAAATTGAAACAGCTTTTTTTGCAAAGCAGTCCAGATGAGTATACTGAACACTTGAAAAAATGTACTCATCAATCCCACTCCTGAGAATCTTAGGAATAATAAAAGTAGGGCACAGGGACATATGTCTTAAGTTTTTGTATTGCAAGAATGTACATACAGGAAAAAGATAAGTAAAAGAAACAACCATCAAGTAGCATGACTGAATCATTTATGTAATGTCTCTGCTATGGGGTATCATGCATTTATTAGTTTATATGAATAGTGTGTTGTGAGCATAAGGAAAAAGATGAAGACATACAGTGTTAATGTTATTTACCTGGGGAATGGACGGAAAATGTTGGGGAAGAAAAGGAGATGGGAAAGAACATTTTTAAAAAGGTAACAAAGAAGACTGCTACTACCCTACATATGTCTTGATTACCTTGATGTATTTATAAGTATATAAGTCTGTGTACTAAGGAAATTTCAGAACTATTTTTGATACAATATTATTTCTGGTTTGCTTCATATTCTTAATTAGCCCTGACTTTGCATATTTTATCAATTTTTTGATCCATATAGGTTAATTAAATTTGTATCCATGTCAAATGTTTCTTTTACACTGTAAAATTGGCCTCTTTCTGATATTTATATCTCCATTTTTGCTTTTTTAATCACATTTAATATTTATTTATATGTTTACCCTCATATAACCCCAGTTTTTGGCATGATTTAGTTTTTGTTGTGATGAAATATTTAACCGATGCCTCTTCATTCATGTAAATTAAATTTTCTTCACTTTTCACCATAGTGGTCACACTTGCCTTCATTTCCCATGTATGTTGATGCTAATTCTCTATTTTGTCTTTATGTAACAACTATATATGGGAGACACATAATTGTTTTCTTTTTATTGATAGGGGCCACCACCTCCTCTTTCTTCTGCCTTTTTCATTTCTTCTTCTAGAGACCAAAATCAACATAGGCTAAATCTCCACGATCTAGTGACCCATATCCAGTATACTTTTATCATTTTCTTTTTTTTTAATATTTTATTTATTTGCTCATGAGCAAGAGAGAGAAAGAGAGAGAGAGAGACAGAGAGAGAGAGAGAGAGAGAGAGAGGCAGAGACACAGGCAAAGGGAGAAGCAGGGTCCATGCAGGGAACCCGACGTGGGACTCAATCCCAGGTCTCCAGGATCAGGCCCTGGGCTAAAGGCAGTGCTAAACCGCTGAGCCACCCGGGCTGCCCCATTTTCTTTTTCTTTTTTTTTTTTTTTAATTTTTATTTATTTATGATAGTCACACACACAGAGAGAGAGAGAGAGGCAGAGACACAGGCAGAGGGAGAAGCAGGCTCCATGCACCGGGAGCCCGACGTGGGATTCAATCCCGTGTCTCCAGGATCGCGCCCTGGGCCAAAGGCAGGTGCTAAACCGCTGCGCCACCCAGGGATCCCTGCCCCATTTTCTTTTTTGCCTTATTTCTTCCTCTTCCTGTCTGTTTTTTTCTAAAGCTATACACAGTGTCAGTTGACTTCATTTTATGTAACAGTATGTCTTCCACTTACATCTCCCACTGAGAATTAAATTCAGGTGCTCCATATTCACTGTCCTACATCACATCTTCTATTGACCTGCTCTCATTTGATTGAAACAACATCTTTCGATTTAGAGAATATACAGCAGATATTTTTGTCTTTTTTTTCTGATTTATTTGCTTATTGTAAAGATTTTATTTATTTATTTATTTATTTATTTATTTATTTATTTATTTATTCATTTGAGACACACAGAGGCAGAGACACAGGCAGAGGGAAAAACAGGCTCCCTACAGGGAGCCTGATGTGGGACTCAATCCCTGGACGCTGGGATCCTGACCTGAGCCAAAGGCAGATGCTCAACCACTGAGCCACCTAAGTGTCCCTTTCTTTTCTGATTTATAAAAAGTATCTATTTTAAAGTGAAAGTTATAGCCCCTCAGCATTTTTAGCATTTTCTTACTTACTCTCATAATTAAAGTTTTTGTAGGCTCTATGCTGAATTTATATATTTTTTTTTCATAAAGTGACCTATAGCCAGGCCCATTTTGGAGAAAAGTCCTAGGCGATGATTGCCATCAGTCCTGATAGCACAAGTACCAGCAGAGACAACAGGCAGTCAGATCTCTGAACCTGGAGGCTTGGAATATATGCCAAACACAGTTTTTGGCACATTGAAGATTTCTCCCTAAGGTACTAATAATATTTACTTTTAGGTACAAATTCCTACTTCACTTATTCTGGCTTGGCCTAGTATGTGCCTGAAGAAGCAAAATCCATTATGAGAGAAACCCTGGTTTCCACTGACAGAGAAAAGTTAAGACCCAAATATAACAAACCTTCCTAATGGAATGAAGCTTCTGGAATATAGCTGAAAAGATATTTTCCCTCCCTGTTTATGTGTTAAATGTAGATATAAGCAGAGGCAAATCATATAGACTGGGCTATGGAAGGATCCTAGGAGTCACTCTAATTTCTAGAGACCCTATCTTATATTGTACTTACAAAATATAAGTGAAGGAAAAATTCCCCAAAGAATCTAATTATTAATCCCATCCCACTAATAGGAAATATTTTAAAAATCCTTCACAGAACATGAAGAGTTATTTATTATATTTTAGTGGTTGATGCAGTTGTTGCCTTAGGAGGAATGTTTTCTCATGGACATGGAGGAGTCTAGGTGGTTTCTAAGTAGATTAAATCCTACTGTTTTATCATTCACCTATCTTTTTTCCTCTCCTCTGACCTCCTCTCCAGTTTGTTTCCCCTTTTTTCCCTGTCCAATTCTCTCTTTATCAGTTATGGTAAAGCTTTCCTTCATAAATAACTACAGTATAGGATTAGGATAAATTAGTAGTGCAATCTGATTGTGGCAGTATATTATATTTCTACCGCATGGAAATGGAAAAATTCAGTGTCCTAAAACACCTGCATCAGTGGAAATGGATGGTGGCAGTTAAAAAAAGGAGCTTTTAAGAGCACAGTTTTACGTATTACTCTTTAAAAATTATCTTACCTTTTTATTACAAAAGTAATGCAAGTTATTTTACTCAGTTTAGAATACACAGGAAAGCGTATAGATAATGGAAAAAATTCACTTGTAATCTCACCACCTTGAAATAACCATTGTGAAAATATACGCATATTTTCCACAGTATTTTTTTTACTTTGTGTAAGTTTAAAATGAAATTGGGGCCATTCTTGATATACATATGAGTAACCTCTTTTTTACACATAATATTGCAAACTTTTTCTATTTATTTTTCACATTGTGCAAAAATATTTTTAGTGCCCTCATATGAATGTTAATTTAAAACCAATCCTCTCTTATCAAGCTCTTAGGTTCTTTCAATTTCTTACTATTCTAAATAACTCTGTGATACAATTTTGTATATAAATATTTTTGCATAGCACTGATTGTTTCCATAAGTTAAATAATGGAATGTTGCTTTTTTTTTTTTTTTTTTTTAAAGAAGCTGTCTTTCAAGAATTTTCCTTTCCCTTTAAAATAGAATATATGCTAATGTACTTCAGGGTCAAAATGGACCTAAAAGTAGTAATTTCCCAAAGTTAAGGAAAATATAAACTGCCCCTATTTTTTCCTATTTTCTTTTATTTTGCATATTAGAAATACTAAAGAAGCATAAACCAACCACCATAAAAATAAGAACTTTTGATACATAACTCCATGTTTTAGGTGAAAGATAAATCACTAAGCCTGTGTCCACTGGAATCCTATCAGTAATTCTATCCAGAATATTCTCCATACATGGTTTCTCATATCTGGCTGATGGTTCTTATAATTTTCTATATAGATAGTTTGTCTATGTTTTCTATTTTGGGGAAATTGGGTGATAGGCATTAAGGAGGGCAGTTGAAGTAATGAGCACTGGGTGTTGTATGCAACCGATAAATCACTGAATTCTACCTCTGAAACTAATAACACAGTATATGTCAATTAAATTGAATGTAAATTTAATTTTTTTAAAAAATATCCATATGACCAACACTTTTAACAAGATTAAGGCAAGTGGAGTATGGTATTCTCTGTACTTATAGTGATGCTCATAATTGAAGAAGAACAATAACAAGCATCATATTGACCATCTTTACTGTAGAGAGAATGTACTTGTTTCTACAAGTAGAATATCTACAAGTTACTTGATATCTAGAAGTATTTTTATGAGCTGAAGTGTAACAAAGTTTCCAGGTGAAGAAGGCATACTTACACATAATCTCTAACTATCCTTCAAAGGCATTTAGAAAAAGATAGAACTGTATATTTCTAACCATGGTATTTATCTTGATAAAATATAAATCCATATGTAACTTAGAATTGACCCAGTGGAAGTCAATGTCTTGGGGCAGTATGAAATTGGATACTTTGGTAAAAGTGAAAAAAACAATAAAATTAAAGCCAAAAGAACTAGGTTCTTCTCTGAATTCCTGGTACTATATTTGCAACAAATGTTTGAGGAAGAAAAGAGGTATAGAAAAGGAACCGGAGGAAAGGAAAGAAAGAAGGATGGAAGGCAGAAAGAAGGAACCATGGATGGGAGATTTGGTTGAATTGTTGATACACGAAGCAATGTTGAGTATATTAATAGTTTCTTAATCTTACAGTTTACACCTTCTACTTCTTCACTTTTTGAAGTGTTTTGTTTGTTTGTTTTGCTTTAGTTTTCTTCCCACATATCATGTGGGCTCTGGGATAAAGAATGGGAAGACGTTAGTGCCTACATATAAGACGGTTATTAAGATGTTTCTATTATTTTGCAATTTTATTACTTAATAATAACCTTTGCCCCTCAACACCATTTATCCATGTCGCGGCATAAATGAGTTGAATACTTTCTAGTAGTAATGGTCCAAGTGTCTGCAGTTCATCAGACAAAAGTCTGCAAAGATAGGAAGATCTGAGAAAGTTTCTCGAAGCCCTAAGAGGACATTGATGGTCAACCACTCAACTGAATTGAGTTGGCAGCAAAAATACTCTTCCATCAGCCTTGAAACTTGCCCATCAGTTTGTGCCTCTTTGGGCCACATCCTTTCCAACATACCTCTGTGCTTCAGAATAAACTTAGGTTCTTGTGTTTTTATTTAGCTCAATAATATATATACATTGATCCTTTAAAAAGGAAAGTGAGGGACACCTGGGTGTCTCAGTGGTTGAGCATCTGCCTTTGGCTCAGGCCATGATCCCGGGTCCCAGGATCAAGTCCTTCATCAGGCTCCCCCTCTGCCTGCTTCTACCTCTGCCTGTGTCTCTGCCTCTCTCTGTGTGTCTCTCATTAATAAATAAATAAAATATTTTAAAAAATTTAAAAAGGAAGATGAGAAGGAGAAAACAAATGGCATTCTTTTTTTCTTGTTTTTTTTTCAAAAAAGGTTTTTATAAAATAAAATGGCCAAAACATATTTTCTGAATAATTAACATATTTCATTCATAAGCTAAAAAGTAGAAATATTAACCATCTTTCTACTAACTTGAATGAAAGCTTTCCATAAAAATTTTGTTTGATCAACAATTTCCCCCAATAATTTGATTTTTTTAAGGCAGAATGTAAACACACAATTAAGATGTTTTATTTCTGTGTATATACATGTGTGTGTTTCTGCACACATACTATCTCTAATATAAAATATCTTGATGATTTGACTCTATTTCTACACTGTAATCATATATTTGAGATAACAGAAACTGGAGTTTCTACAAACTTTTACAGCTTGCTATGAGCTGTCAAATCAACTCAGTGAAACACTGCATTCAATTTACTGCCTGTCATCGCAAACTTTAGTAAAGTCATATCGGAGGTCAGGTACATTTTCAGCCTTTGTCTTGACCTCACAGATTTCAAGGTCCTATCAGTGTGATATGAACTTGACTATTTTTTATAAGATGACAGTCAGGGTCTATAATATTTAAGTCCCCAGACCTGCCTGACCAAGTACATGGCAACATTCTCAACTAAGGCTTAGAATATGAGCAAAAAATAACTGGAGTACTTGATTGATATAACTTGTATTACAGACTATACAACATTTGTAATTACCTTCCCTGGGAATATTGGCCTTATGGGAACGTGGGGGGCAAAACAAATTGCATATTCAGAAAAGCACATCAATAAATATTCTGGCACACTCAAATATTCTTGGGGCTGGGGATAGGTAGGAGATGATAGAAAACAAACAATACTTTCTTTGCATCTCCTTTTTACTATAGTGATAGGTTTGTTAATATGTACATAGTTATAGGAAGCATCAGTATGCTGCCTTTATTCATTCTCCAATAAGCTCCAGACAATTACAGAAATCCTATTAGCCAAAACGTTTGGGTATAGGAGTTGGTTGGTTAATCTAAAAGCTGATTTTCATTAAATATAAAAAAAATACATATATTTAAGAATAATTTATCTTTCTTTGGGCTCATAGATTGGTATCCACTGAGTTTTATTATTTCTTTCTCACACAAACCACATCCATAATGAAGTATCCATATGTTTACATTTTGACTTTGAAAAACTATATAGCCATATGCTTCCATCTCATTTCTGGCACATTTAAATAAAATGTACAGTGAGTAATCAGGTGACTGTGTAAATTATCATTAATATAATGATGATAATATGTACGTATTGCATCTATGTCTGTTTGTTAGTATTTGAAAAAGGAATGTAATTCAAACTTTGAGAGGAGGGTCTGAGCTTTTCTGGCTGCCATTTTTTTAATTCCAATGTTGTTAACATACAGTGTTATATTAGTGTCAGGTGGACGATACAGTGAGTCAATACTTCCATATAATACTCTGTGCTCATCAAGGTAAATGTACTCTTTTTTTTAAAGATCTTATTCATTTATTCATGAGAGACAGAGAGAGAGGCAGACATAGGCAGAGGAAGAAGCAGACTCCCTGTGGAGAGCCTGATGTGGGACTCAATCCCAGGACTCCAGGATCACAGCCCAAACCAAAGGCAGACACTCAACCACTGAGCCATCCAGGTGTCCCAAGGTAAGTGTACTCTTAATTCCCTTCACCTACTTCATTTATGCCTCCACCCACCTCTCCTCTGGTAACCATCAGTTTGTTCCCTATGGTTAAGAGTCCGTTTTTTGGTTTGTCCCTTTTCCCTCCTTTATTTAGTTTCATTCCTTAAATTCCACATGAGTGAAATTATTTTTCTTTCTTTAACTGACTTATTCCACTTAGCATTATATTCTTTAGATCCATCCATGTTATTGCAAATGGCAAAACTTAATTCTTTTTATGGCTGAATAATACACCATTATAAATATATTCCACATCTTGTTTATTCATTCATCTGTCAATGGACCCTTGGGCTGCTTCCATAGTTTGGCTATTGTAAATAATACAATGCAATAAACATGGAATGTATATATTCCTTCAAATTAGTGTTTTCATCATTGGGTAAATACCCAGGAGTGCAACTACTAGATCATACAGTAGTTCTATTTCTAACTTTTTGAGGAACCTCCATGCAATTTTCCACATTGGCTACACCAGTTTGGATTCCCACCAATAGTGCACAAGGGTTCCTTTTTCTTCTCATTCTTGCCAATACTTGTTGTTTCTTGTGTTTTTTATTTTAGCTATTCTGACAGTGTAAGGTAATATCTCATGGTGGATTTGATTTGCTTTTCCCTGATGATGAGTGATGTTGAGCATCTTTTCATGTGTTTGTTGGTCATCTGGATGTCTTCTTTGGAGAAATGTCTGTGTCTCCTTTCCATTTCTAAAATTGGATTATTCAGGGGTTTTTAGTTTGTGTACGTTCTTTATATATTTTGGATATTAACTCTTTCCAGTTATGTCGTTTGAAAATATCTTCTCCCATTCAGTAGATTGTCTTTTATTTTTTGTTGGTTGTTTCCTTTGCTGTGCAGAAGTTTTTTTGCTTTGATATAGTCCCAATAATTTTTTTTTGCTCTTATATCCTTTGCTTCAGGAAACATATCTAGAAGTTGTTTCTATGGCCATTGTCAGAGAAATTACAACTTGTTCCCTCCTATGGGATTTTTATGGTTTTAGGTCTCAAATTTCAGTCCTTAATCCATCTTGTGTTTATTTTTGTGTATGGTATAACAAAGTGGTCCAGTTTCATTGTTTTACATGTAGTTGTCCAGTTTTCCCACACCATTTGCTGGAGAGCCTACCTTTTTTCCCATTGTGTATTCTTGCACCCTTTGTTGAAGATTAATTGACCATATAATTGTGGATTTATTTCTGGGATTTCTATTCTGTTCCATTGATCTACATACCTCTTTTTATGCAAGCACCATACTGTTTTGATTACTACATTTTTGTAATTTAATTTGCATATGAATTGAATTTATTGTCAATTTCTGAATATGTATTTTAAAATATACTTAAATATTCTAGTGAAATCCATGTGTTTAAAATATTAATTGAATTAAATATCTATATTTATTAATATACCTATAAATCCTTCATAATAAATGTTGATTTGAAAACTCAATTTTATGTAAAATAATTAAGATAATTTTAGGTAAGTAGGCAGTCATTTAATAAGAATAGTAAGAGAATAATTTGCCTAGATAATTTTAGAAAGATCATGACAGGTTTTGAATCAAGAAATGACTATAAAAACTAAATAATAATATATAACAGAATAAAATCATATTTCATCACAATTCTATTGTTTACACAAATATTTAGTAGACTCCCAATCATGACATTTAACAATAGGACCATTAAAATGTATATAAAATTAAAGTTATGAGTCAAAAACAAACAGTCTGAGGAATATTTTACATCTTATGGAGGCTGAAAGGCACAATTTTTATCTCACTTCCTCAAAATACCAACAAAGTGAAAAAGCTATAAAAATCGTCGGGAGGTTTGAACGAGAGGAAGCCGAACTGAAGCTGAGCACAGGCAGTGGACGCGGTCTCGCCGAGAGCTGAAGATGGCAGTGAACGTATACTCAATGTCTGTCACCTGTGATAACCTAAGTTGACATGACATGCTGGCCTGGATCAATGAGTCTCTGCAGCTGAATCTGACAAAGATTGAGCAGTTATGCTCAGGGGCTGCCTATTGTCAGTTTAGGGACATGCTGTTCCCTGGCTCCATTGCCTTGAAGAAAATGAAATTCCAGGCTAACCTAGAGCATGAATACATCCAGAACTTCAAAATACTACAAGCAGGTGTTAAGACAATGGATGTTGACAAAATAATTCCTGTGGACAAATTAGTAAAAGGAAAGTTTCAGGACAATTTTGAATTTGTTCAGTGGTTCAAGAAGTTTTTTAATGCAAATTATGATGGAAAAGACTATGACCCTGTAGCTGCCAGACAAGGTCAAGAAACTGCAGTGGCCCCTCCCATGTTGCTCCAGCTCTGAACAAACCAAAGAAACCTCTCAGCTCTAGCAGTGAAGCTCCACAGAGGCCCATTGCAACACATAGAACTACAGGAACTGATAAGTCTGGCCCGGGTGTGGTGGGAAAGAATCCTGGTGTGGGCAGCGGAGATGATGAAGCAGCTGAATTGATGCATCAGGTCAATGTTTTGAAACTTACCGTCGAAGATTTGGAGAAAGAAAAATTTCTACTTTGGAAAACTAAGAAACATTGATTTGATTTGCCAGGAGAATGAAGGGGGAAACAACCCTGTATTGCAGAGGATCGTGGACATTCTCTATGCCACAGATGAAGGCTTTGTGATACCTCATGAAGGGGGCCCACGGGAGGAACAAGAAGAGTATTAACAGCCTGGACCAGCAGAGCAACATCTGAATTCTTCACTCCAAATCATGTGTTTAACTGTAAAATACCCCCTTTTAAAAGAAACTCACTGGTTTCTTTTCACGAACAAACAGTACCTCTTCTTAAAATGCACTTTGCAGAAGTTTTATCCCTTTTCTAATGAGTTTGAGTTAGGAGCTTTTACCCTGTAGCAGAGCAGTATTAGCATCTAGTTGGGTCACCTGGGGAACAGAGAAGCTGACCGTGGGGCTCACTGTGTGTACGCTGGTAACACTCACTGCTGGAGAAGGTGCTTTTATGTCGTACACTGAGGTGGAGTCTTCAGTAGAGAAATGTAAAGACTGATTTGAATTTTAAGCTAATGTGAAATCTTGGCAGATAACGTTTTAATAAATAAATGCCTTAAAAGTAAAAAAAAAAAAAAAAGCTATAAAAATAAATAATTTCAAGTCTAATCATTATATAGAATATAAAGAAAATTAGGAAAAAATTTGAAGGGTAAAAATAATATACTCCTTCAGAGACATCAGTTGAAAGTGAGCGGGCATTTATAATTACTATCTAAAGTCTATTACTACTGAAAAATTATTATTTCTTGTGACAGAAATTCAAACCTTTAAAATTTAGCAATTAAAATGTAATTAAGAAATTATAATAACAATACAATTTTTATACAATGTGAGATCTTTTTTTCTATCCTAGAATGATATTTATATTTGACTTTGGTAAAATTTGGATTTAATACTCAAAATTCTACCATTTGGCTCTTAACCAAAATGTGTATTGACTACACATTGTACAAATAGATATTTCAAACATATAATTATCAAAACAGAATAATTTCCAAAGAAAACTCTCTTAGCTTTACTTGCCAAATATAGCCTGGAATTTGTATACATCTATTTATGTATACCTCTATTTAGAGTACTATTACTCTTGCTAAAGTCATCATCACCTTTCCTTTGGACACTTAGAAGACATTCTTAAGTGGGCTCTGCACTTTTCTTCTCGCTTCTTTATAATCTGTAGTCCAGGAGTAATCTTATAAAATCATGTCTTATAGTTCCCTTAAATCTCTGTAATGGTTTCTTAGCACGTTTTTTTAATACAAATTCTTAAGTATTAGAGCCATTTCTTGCCTCCATTTTGAGTATTTGAACATTTCTCTCCAACTCATTCTTTTAGCTCTTCTAGTCTTTATTCATCTATATCTCACTGAACTTTTCTTGCCTCAGGAACTTGCTCTCTATTCTGCTCGGTACCTGTGACCCACAAATTCTCATAGCTTGGTTCGTGTGTCAGGTCTCAGCTCTAACATCACCTCTTCAGAAAGGCTCATCAAGTCAATCTAAGTGTTCTGAGTCTTTTGCAGGTTACATATTCTTTTGAGATATTGATTCATGATACAAATTCTCCCCTCCCCCAAATGTGCATATTACTAGTCACTCAATTTTTTATACAATTTCAAGGACTTCATGGAGCTTAAGTTACATAGAAATCCTAGAAGTCCAAGTATCCTAGGTTTGGAAGACTAGATATCTCCATTCCTTAGAACCAATAATTCATTACCCCCCAGGAGCTATCATTATCAAATAACATTTTTCTTTATTTATATATTGACCTATATAATATTTATTCCCCCTCTTAAGTGAAAGTTTTATGAAAGGAGGCAGAAGCCTTTTCTTACCTTTGTGATTAACTGAAAACCCAGAACCTGAAACAGTGCCTAAATTTGAGTAGGCATTCAATAAATATCTGTTGTATGAAAACACTGAATAAAATCTTTGTAGTTCATGCCAATTGTAGGAGAGAAGGTATGCATGGTAAAGAGGTCTGACCTTTTTGTAGCAAGTGTGTTGATTTTGGTGTGTCTGTTTCAAGAAAATATCTATCTCCCTCTAGAAATCCCACTGGCATCTGCCTCCAGTACTTGAGAACTGAGTCACTATATATCAACTGCCCCATATGTGGAGTGAAGAAGTTGGAGATCCAAATACAACATAATAGATTTAAAAAATACTCACAGCAGTATAGCTGAGATCTGACCATTTCCTGGGAACAGATTGGTTTGGAGAAAGAGATTTGCCAAAGAAAAAGATATCAAAGCCTGTGTGTTAGAAAGATTGGAAGATATCCCAAATGGCTTGGAGGTAGTTTGGAAGTATTTTATTGTAATGGGTTAAAAGTATAGTATTTCGTATCCTAGAGATGTAAGCTTAATTTTCAACCCTGTAATTTACTAGTTGATTGAATAAAATTACCCAAGATCACACATCAAAATATACAGTTTTGCTGACTTTTTGATAAAAGTGTTTGACACTTTTCTCCCTGATTACATCTACTATAAAGTATCCCAGACACCAATGTTACTTTTTTTTTACTACTTCATATGCTATTCTACTCATTATGTTCTCATGATTCTTTCTCATCCTTCTTCCCAAGTTCCCTTTTTTTTTTTTTTCCCAATTCTTCTCACCACTACTTCTGTTCTTGATCTATGATTTGGGTGTGTTCTCTGTTTATCTAATTTTATTAATAAAACCTTATCTAAATGACCAGTCTGTTCTAAGTTCTATTTCTCTATTGAATAGTTATATGGTTGGAAATTTCCATAGTGCAGGAGTCAATTGGGTTGCCAGTCCAACAATCGTTTGAGTACAGAGAGGTAACCATAGCCAACAAGCCATACTTGGATCTGGAAACCTTTGTCAGCAGCTTTCTACTTATTATTATCATTATCCCCCCTGATCACTGAAAAGTTGTTTTCTAGAAAAAAATCATTAATAATTTGACGGATTTTCTTTTTTCTGTTTTTAAAGATTTTATTTATTCATGAGAGACACACAGAGAGAGGCAGAGACATAGGCAAAGGGAGAAGCAGGCTCCTCGTAGGCAGCCTAATGTGGGTCTCCACTTAAATTTAGAATTCATGATCTCTGTAGGAGTATATGTGTATTTTCTAGGGAGAAGATAATATTGGTTACTGTGTAAAAAAGAAAGGATGTGGAATACTCCATACACAATGGAGTATGCCATAGCCATGAGGAAGGAAGACATCCTCCCATTTCTGACAACATGGATAGGCCTTGAGCACATTATAGTAAGGGTTGTAGGCCAGGCAAAGAAAGAAAAGTATTGTATGATATCACTAATATCAATATTTTTTAATTAAACCATAAAAACCAGAGAGTAAAATGGTGGTTACAAGAGAAATGGCATGGTGGATGAAAGTAACAGAGTTTAAAGCTTCATACTGAAAATGAGTAGTAAATAAGCTATAGGGGTCTAATGTACAGTATAATGAATATAGAGAATACTATTGTACTATAATTACAAAATGTGCTAAATATCACTACATCAGCAACCATAATGCAATATATAAATCTATAAAAGTAACATGCCATATACTTTGAATCTACCCAATATTATCAATTTTATTCAGAAAAAAAGGCAAAAAAAAAGAATAAAGAAAATGTCAGAAGGTATAATAAAAGAACAGTTAGAAATCTCTCAGTTACTTTCAGCTTAATCTACCATGTTTGGTCACTATTCTTTTTAAGGTGCTCTATTGTCTGGTCCACAGAGAGCTAGGTAGTCAACATCCTACTTATGGCACTGAGAATATGACCATAAATGCCTGGATGTTCCCATTTTTGTGGAGGAATATAGGCTATGAAGTAAAACAAAAGAATGAATAAATACACATTTGACAAGAAAAAAAGTAGCAAGACAATGCCCAATTAGGGTTAAGTGAGCAGCTACCTTAAAATTTGGAATGGCTTTGAAGGATGACTGAATTACGGTAATCTTTCTTCTTCTGGAACACACCATCTGCTTAAGTACAGTCTTGCTTCTTTGTATTAGAAAAGACTGGTGTTGTGTCTAATTTTCTTTGTATTTCTTCTTAGGCTGATGCACCTTTCTTGATGGGTGAATACAGTAAGTTCATCCATTAGTTTCCATCTCTTCCACCTGCCCTCTAATCAGCTTACTCATTGGAATATCAGTCACCTGGTAGCTATTACTCTTCCTACCTCTCTCTCTTTTTCTTTCCTCTCCCTTCTCCTTGCCCTTAGTCACATGTGCATCATTTGTAGGAAAGTGTCCATCAGAAATATATCAGAATGGCAAGATCCTGAGACAGAAGATCACACAAACTGAGTGTGTCCAGGTGGAAGACCAAATATTTGGAAAGGATACCTAGTATTCAATAAACATGGGAGCTGATATGAGAAGAGGAAGTCCAGCCCATATCATCCCAAAAAGAAAAACTAGAAAAAGGAATCAGAAGGTAGATTTGGGCTTACGGTATTTTTGTAAGAGGAAAAGTTATCCAACAATGAATCATGCTGCCCCGTGCAGAAAGAGATTCCTCATCAAGTAATGTGGTGACATTGAATATGGCATCAGTACAAAAGAGATTAAAATCCTGGGCATTAGTTCTGGTTGCTTTAGATTGTACAGAGTCATTCAATGCTACTCCTCTGATTTAAACAAACAAACAAGCAAACAAACTAAAGCTTCAGTGTAATAATTATGTAGAAAATTTTCCTGACTGTAATAGAAGCTGATTCATCTGCTCTCTCACCCTATCTTCCATCTGGTTCTGATACAAAAACAGTGCTCTTGATTATCAGTGGGCACATGATACAAACTGAAGGAACATAGATAGCACAGTATTGGGGCAGAACTGACTGGTTTAGGTAAGACCAATCAGATTCCTTCTCTGGACTATATACAGGCAATGGGAAGAAAAAATGCTTTCTCTATATGGTGGTCACCAAGTCAAATTGTATGATTTGTGTATGCCCAGTATTCATTTTCCTGGATCAAATGCAGGAAAGACATGTACAGTGTGGAAATGTGTGACTACAGCTAAAGGCTAAACTGCAAGTTTAAAAATGTAAGAGTCCGCAAAACATTGTTAGTTTCCTTTGGATTCCATCAGGGCTCTGGTCAGTTTCATTCCTGTGCTTACTAATTATGCCATACAATAAATGTCCCCCGAAAAGCTAGTCTAACCTAAGGATCAAAGCCAGTCTTATCAAGCTTTATATATACTAGGCATATCAGGCTATCAATACTTGGAAATCATAGTCTGTTTTATGTACTATTAGTTCTAGGAGTTAATTCTAGAGGATTTCAAAGAAAAATATCATATTGCAAATATATTTTGTATCCATTCTAGCCTATGCAATTTTAGGGCTCTGATAAAGGCACAAAAAATACTTCATATGTGTGTATCAATCATTTGGATGTGATTAGAACTCTAAAGTAGTTCATCTGAGATATTTTTTTTACTGATATTCCCCTAATGGGAAAAGGGAGTAAATTCAAACCCTGAGAGTCAGGGGCTTACCCATTAATACAATATTTCTTTAAATTCCTGTCTTCTATCTTTTCTTAGTCATCAATTTTTGCGCTGAAATCCATGATAAATATTTTTTTTAATTTTAACGTTAAGTATAGAGTTTCAAAATTTTAACCTATTTTTCCAAAAACCTGTCAGTAAAATATAATACATTGGGAAGATACACTATTTATAGCACAGAGTTGCATTTCCTTTAGGCACACGATGTTATAGCCCTAAGAGTAAGTACAATTTTGTTTGAGGAAAGTTGGTCATCAAAAACCTGTTGGTACAACAAAAAGCATGCATTGCTCTCCAATGAGAGTTCTGGGAAAGGAATGAATATTAAGATTTAACTCAGATTTCCAATTGTCCTGCATGTTACCAAACCAAGCTTATTTTGTTAGTCCTAAATCCAAAATATGGTCCTACATTTATTAGAAAGGATCATACAAATTGCCTTATGTATAAAAGATTAAAATATTCAGACTTTCTGATTGATTAAAGGAATTGGTGAAGCATTTCTGATAACTTGCTTATTATATTTAAAATGTGGTGTTGGTTATCTAGAAAACTGTAATTGTCATTCTTTAATAAGATTGCTTAATCTACTTGTTACAAATAACAAATTAGTTTCTAAAAACAACAACAATAACAACAACAACTTAATTATACCAAAACTACAGATTCTAACTTTGCAAGTTTATTTTGGAGTCTGCTTGACCTGCTTTGAGAAGCAAATTGCCATGGGAACTGGAGAGAACAAGCATGAAAGTGGTTGCTTTTACCAAGTGGTACCATGGGAGGAATCAGATTGAAATTTAAAATGTGATATAAATTATTCACCATGATGTTAACATTTTAAACAGAGTCTTTTCACATCTCTTATCCCACTGGGATCCACAATGATCCTCTGAGATAGATAAGACTAGTATCATTATCCCCACTCTACAGATGAGGATATTTATGTCCTTGAAAGTTGAATGAGTTGCCCAAGGTCAGGCAATATTTAATTTAGAAATAGATCCTGGAGCTTTCGCTTTCTTTTTGGGTTTTCTTTATTCACATTTTTCCCCCTGCCTGCTATTCAGAAAAGAGGCATTGTGCTTACTAATATTCTAGAACTGAGAGGGAAAAGTACATTTTGATATCACAGAATAAGCAAACTGGCAGTACCATAAATCTTGGCACATATATTGATCTTTTCTGTTAAACAGACACACACACACAAACCCATAAAACATGCATCACACTTTACAGTGGGTACATAAGTATGTGTATTTCCTAACACATTTCTCAAATATAGTGGAAGACCTAATTTTTAGTATGACATCTTAGGAGGCATCTTTCATTACCATTTTCCCTCTTTTACCATTTGAACCATCAGCAATACCTTCTGGCTTTACCTTAATATATCCAGATTTTTTTTTAAAGATTTTATTTATTTATTCATGAGAGACACAGAGAGAAGGTAGAGACATAGGCAGGCTCCTTTCGGGAGCCTGATGTGGGACTTGATCCCAGAACTCTGGAATCACGCCCTGGGTCAAAGGCAGATGCTCAACTGCTGAGCCACCCAGGCAGCCCTATATATCTTGAAAATTTCTACCTACAATACCTTGACCCAAGTTACCTTCATCTCCCACCTGGCTACATATCACCTAATGGCAAGGGCAATAAGTGGCAAAAACTGGACGACCTATAAGCAGGGCTACCCAAGAACCCTAGAAACTCTTCACCTCTAGAATGTAACATGCTGCTATGTCAGTGCTGCTGTATTTTGAGGTTTCCTCATTACTGCAGCTTAGTCTATATTAGTTAATGCCCTACAGGCAATACAGTCTTACTCCTGCCTACAGCTCTGACTTTGTCTCCATATCCCCTTCACCCTGTACCCTGAGCGAGGCTTTACTCTCTATGCCTGGAGCAGCCCATGTAATTTTTCCACCTGTTTTCTTTTCCACCTGAATGTTCTTCCCCTATATCCTCACTTGGTTTCATCCTTAATTTATTTGGCTTTTCAAAAAATCTTATTTATTGAGAACTTCCTTTGTTCAAATATCACCTTTATAAAGAGTCTTTCCATGACTGTTTGGTCTAAAATAATCCCGTCTATTTTTCATCAAGAACTTGTCACCATTTCAAATTATATTGCATATCTATATATTATTTGCTCCATTAAAAAAAAAAAGATCTTAGGCAAAGACTTCTTTCCTGTTCATGCTTATATTGCTCATTTAGCTCACAGAAGTTCCTTTCACTTCACCTTTTGACTCTAGGTTATTGAGCAGGGTTATGCTCAGCATCCTATGGGTTAGAGATTTAAAAAAAGATAAAAAATCATGTAGAGCTGATACCCATATTGGGAGCTGCAGCACTTATATATCTGTTTATATAAACAAATACTCTTCAAAGAATACTGAGATTCTGTTAGGTCTTCCATTAATTGGTTCCCACTGTATGAAGGTATCTTACTGTTAATCTCATATTACTGTGGCGAGTTAACTGAGATTTGGTGAGATTAATAACTTGACCAAAATCACACAGCTAGTTGTAACTAGCACAGGAAAAAAAAAAGAAAAAAAGATTGTATGTCTCTTGGGCTTCAGCCCATTCCCTTAAGATTCTTTTGTTTTGTTTTGTATTGTTTTTGCATAATGTGGCAGTACTTAAACAGAAAAAAAAAATGTAACATGCACATTGAAATATCCAGGGTTTGTGGTCTGGTGTGATGATCCTCAAAACGCTCAGGCTCATTTTTGCTCTACTCCATAGAAAGGCAACTGAGTCACTGAAATTTCTTTGTGGAACAGGGCAGGGAGTGAGAGTCTTAGAATCAACTTTGTATGGACATACTGAAGACTGTTTACATAAACTTTTTGGAAGATTCAAAATTTCAGGAATTGTGTGTGAAGAAGGGAGTTAACTGTGGACGCTAAATGCAGGAAGAGTGAATGGGGAAACTATGCAAGAGTAGATGGACCTTTTGGTGTAGAGTCAATTACTTAACTGCTGATTTCTGCCTGTACACTTAGAAGTGGGAGCCTGAAGTTGATGTGAGGAGGCACCTGAGTTTCCACCGCAGGGCACTGATACTAAGCAGTGGGCATGTTTCCCCCAAATGCTTTGAGATAAACCCAACTTCCCAAACATTTTAGCCTAGATCAGCACCTGGCTGAGAGCTTTTGGAAACCAAGGTGCAGTGTTTTATACTCTTCCTAAGGAATTCTGAGCATTAGTCTTATATCCCATGTCCCTTGTCCCATGGCCCCTTGAATGCTACCTTCTCTGGTGGAAAAATAAATCACGTTTAATATATGTCTTAGTAATTCTAAAGCTATATTGAAGAAACTACTGTTCTTTCAGTCAGAAAATCCACTTTGGTGACCTACCATTTTGGTGATCCTTCAAAACACCTCAAATCAGAAGCCCTTACAAGTCCCATATAACTTCCTCACATGTTCCCCTCCAATCAGATTGTGGGGTTAGTAGGTGTTAATCTAGGTCAGCATCAAGTAGGTATGAACATAATGAGTAATATAACTAGAGGTCTCTAAAAACTAATTAAGGCATGAGCTGCTAATCAAATCTGAGATCCACTGACTCACAAACCATGTGTCAAGTATGATACAACATGAGAGGGCAAGAACAAACCAGCGTTTCAACACAGAGGGCATCCTGGATATCCAAGCAAATGCTATGATAAGTAAGACCAGCTATGGATTGTGATGTGTCCTCCCAAAATGTATATATTTAAGTCCTAACCCCAATGTGACTGTGTTTGGAATAGGGCCTTTAAGGAGGTAACTAAGATTAAGTGAGGTAATAAAGGTAGTGCCAAATCCCACAGGACTAGTATCCTTTTAAGAAGGGGAACACTCTAGAGCTTCCTTTTTTTGTGTGAATACATTTGCCCATAGGAAAGGCCATATGAGGACAAAGCCAGAAGGCAACCATCTATAACTCTCACCAGAAAGAAGTCTTATCAAAAAGCAACCCTTCTGACACCTTAGTCTTGAATTTCTAGCCTCTAGAACTGATAAAACATATTTCTGTTGTTTAGCTCACCTAGTCTGTGCTGTTTCATTATCAGAGCATGATTAACACAATCAATAACTAACATTTCGAGAGACACCTTCTAGACAACTCTGAATTGGTACTAGTATTACTATTCCAGTTTAAGGAAATTGAGGCACAGAGATCTAAGTAATACATTCAAGGTCATTAAGAAAATGGCAGAGTTGGGACAAAAACTCAAGGCTACAAGACTTAAAATCCACCTGCTCAGGCAATATGTACCTTCATCACCCTCATACTTGCACACCATCATGAAAAATGCATATTGATCCTCAAAAACAAATAGTGCTTTTAAAAAAGCTCACATTTTCACAATTGGAATTTAGGATATATTTATAGGATTTTTCACTCTTTATGCATTTCATTGTAAGAAATGCACTCACACACATTTTCTTAGATTGTTAAGATTGTGCCTCTGCCCTTCCATGGGTTAGTTTATATGAGAATAAAGACCCTATATCTACTACTCTTCTTGGACCAAGACCTTACTTTTCTTTTCTTTTTTCTTTTTTTTTAATTTTTATTTATTTATGATAGTCACAGAGAGAGAGAGAGAAAGAGAGAGGCAGAGACACAGGCAGAGGGAGAAGCAGGCTCCATGCACCGGGAGCCGGACGTGGGACTCGATCCCGGCTCTCCAGGATCGCGCCCTGGGCCAAAGGCAGGCGCTAAACCGCTGCGCCACCCAGGGATCCCAAGACCTTACTTTTCAAAGTAATCAATGGCCTTCTACATTAGTAGATGTCAACATATTAAAATGACCCAAGTCAGGAAAAATGAGAAAAGGAGCTTACGAGTATTACCTTTATCCCATAACTGCTATTTTATTCCCATCTGATATATTAACAATCCACAATAAAGTCCTACAATTTAATAATTTGCAAACAGTTAACAGTATTTTTTATTAAATCAGTGAAGCAAGAGGTTGAATCAAATTGTGAGATAAAATTTAAGAACAAGCAAACTTCAAACGATGGTTAAATGTTTAATCAAGGCATTTCAGTGATGGTATAAATGTCAAAACAAGAGACTTATGTGCCCAAACCTTTAAAACATCAGGGTGTCTTATTATTTTTAATACTTTTCAAAAAAACATGTATTTTTTAATCAACAACTTCTATTACCTAACTTTATGGTTCATAAACTGTTATAGTTGTCAGAAGATCTACACATTTCTCTTTCTACCCAACTAATAAAAATAAATGAGAAAACTGAAGATATTTTTATTTTTGAGTAGGCTTATAATTGAAACTTTTAAAAACTTTTTTTTTTCTTTTACCTCCTCTCACAAATGCTGTACTTGACCTAGCACATGCATGCTCAGGTATCCTCATGGGATAGCATGTAAACTTGGCATACACTGATTTATCTCAGATCACAGCATTTTGCCCAAAAATAACGTGCTCTTCTAACTTGACATCCTTCTATAGAACTAATACATCAAATACTTTTTTTACAGTTATAATAATAGTACATATATATAATAATAGTATATATATGTGTATATATATATATATATATATATATATATATATATATATATATAAAACAAATAATTGCTTTTAGTCTTCTGCATCCTTTAATTTTTATTCCCACAACAAACTTTAGGCAAGACAGAGCAGACATTATTTTATTCAATTTATACAGAAGGGAACTATGGCTCAATGACTTGCTGAATATGCCTTAGCATGTGTTCTACTGCTCTTTCTAACACACCATGCAAGTGTCCACAAGTATTCAAGTTCCTTATTTCTTTCATAGAAGATATTCTAACATTTTATGAAAAAAAGAATTTTACAATAACCAGAAAGAGCACAGCTTTGATGAATATTAATGAATTCTCAATATTATCTCTCACAACACCAGGTTTCAGAAATTCTTCAGTCATCATGGAAGCTCATGTGTTAAGCACTTAATGTGTGTTCTAAACAATGTACTGGTGGGAGTCCAACATTTAAACACATAGTCTCTGTCTTCCAGTGGGCTTAGATTGCTGGAGAATAAGATTTTAAAGTTGTGACAGTAGAAAATAATTCATTTGGCTCAATAATTGGCACATGAAGACATCTTCAACATTACATTGTTTTATTGCATACATAATAAAATATCTAAAGGTATAAAACAATGCAACATTTCTGACCAGGCAGTAGAAGACTGCCACATGCATGACAAAAACTACACTTGTCATGGGGTCATACGGTCATTATAGGATGGACATATAGGGCAAAATTTATTTGGAGGATGAAAAATTTGAGCTGGTTCTTCTTTATTTGGGTTTCCCTCTCAACTCATCTTTCAACTGATGAGCCACCTCTGCCATCCCATCTCAGTTGGTACATAGTTGTGCTTGGCTCACTCAAGCAATGCTTCTCACAATTCAGGAAGAAACTATCCCCATATCATGGAACAAATGATTAGTTGAACATTGCTTTCATGGTTAGCAAGTTACGTGGATAATGCCCTGGGGCATCTAATTAAATAGCCCAAACTTATACAGAATTGGAAAAAAAAAACATACTTGAGAAATAATTTCTTTATATGACTGCAACTCACCCATACTTAGGTATAGATAGTTCTACAATAATTATCATAAAACGTATTTTGTCTTCCCAGAATCTGAGTGAGAATACAAAATCTTGTAATACAGTTCATTCAGTTATGGTAGACATTAAGTTATTATAATTGTGGTCCTTTTTGGTGTGCTTGAACCAACTACTTAAAATGCTCATTTCCTCAAAGGAATTTCTTATTCTGCTTTAATTTTCTGGCTTCTAAATATACAAGGACATTTTGCATAGAAGACCCATACTACATTGATAAAGTTAGAAAACCTTTCTAATTATCTCAGGTTAAGGAATTCCTACTCTAAATAGCTATGTAGAAATAGTCACATAGGAGGGAATGGCTTCTGCTAAACTTCAAATATAGTGAATATAGTCCATATGACTTTATCTTCAAATTACATGATTTAAGAATTTCTGACATTTTCCAAGTCACTCTGGCTGAAATCCTAATATGCTTTGAATGTCTCATGTCTCAACCAGCCCAGATGATTGTTCTACCTTAACCACTTAATATGCATGCCTCAAAATAAGATTGTGATTATGTTCCTTCTCACTGGGCATTCTCTTTTCTTGGACTCACACATGGTTTGAGTGTTTCATTTTCAATATCACACAAACTCTGAACCCTCATCAAAACTGTGAATATCCAACAGGTTTACTGGCATTTGCCTATAATCATTTTTCAAGTGAACTGTCAGCACAGTCTTAATCTGCCTTTGGCTGCCCTAATTGTTCCCACCTTATCTGCCAAGTCTTTCACTACTGGAAAAGTTTGCTGAGGTTTTACATTTATTCATCAGTAATTATAAAAATGTGTATAAGGATATGTTGCACAGTTAAACATGTGGAAGACCTTATCTGAGCACCTCATCATGAGAAGCAAGCCATAAAACTCAGACACTGGATCTGAGCCTGTTGCCAAACATTCTACCTTTATGTCATTTGGGGGAAGAATTAAATATATGTAGCATCTACACTATTATAAAAGCAATTACAGTGATAATCAGTTATCCAGATGTTTTATTGATTTGATGCCCAAAGTCCAGATGTTTAGAAATATCTATGATTGGCATGATGTGAACATATCCAAAGACTATTATTCCAGTCTGCTGAAAGGGATAATGCTATTCAGATAATCTGCTTTGCTAATAATGCTTTTATATACTTTCCAACAGTACACAGTCCAAAAAGCAAACAGAAACACATCAGTTTTGTAGTCACTACTAAAAGATTCTACTAGACATGATTTCATAATCATCCTACTAGATTCCTTTTGAATCTACTGGCTACCTTCAAAGGCCTAGGGAAAAAAAAAAAAAAGAGGAGGTAAGTAAAACTGAACCAGCAACCATGTCATTGAAAAATACAAATTTCAAATACTGACTTAACCACTTAACTTTTGCTTTTATTTGTCTTCTAGTCTGGAATGACAATTTTTGTTCCAAATACTCTGTAGCTATAATCTGTTCTTTTTTGAATTATATTTTCCATGAAATTTTGCAAAGATAATGTAGGAAAAAAGTTTATAAGTATCTCCTTGGAAGCTACAAATATTCCCATTGTGTCCTTGTTGAATAAAAAATTTGAAGTGCAGAATTGGCACTGGAAGATTGACTGGATTCTAAATGAACTTTCTGATAGTAATGTAAAACTAGAGGGAACAGAGCACCAGTAATAAAGGGAAATACAAGGCTAAGTATTGGAAAGTAATTAGCGAGCTCATCACTGACAGCCCTTTGATGGCCTGAATTACTTCCAGAAAGATAAGAGTATATTGTTTAAAAAACAATTAAATCCCACACGCACATTCATAGAATTATTGCACATTCATATGCAAATAGAGGGGCCTGAATTCTTTGAACATACTAATATATATCAACAGGGAAGCATTATATTAGGCACTGGCATA
Organism: Canis aureus; assembly: GCF_053574225.1. Classification (NCBI taxonomy): domain Eukaryota; kingdom Metazoa; phylum Chordata; class Mammalia; order Carnivora; family Canidae; genus Canis; species Canis aureus. The sequence goes on from NC_135616.1 coordinate 30,957,192, forward strand.
TTTGGGTGTGTAAAAGGCATCCATAGTAAATATGTGCACTACAGGCCTATGAATTTTATAAAGTCCCTAGGAATTGTGATTAAACTTTGCAATGTGGCTAAGGTCCACTGGCAAACAGCATATCCATTAGATTTCTCAAATAGTATTAAGTTATTTGTATTGATATTTGAAACAAAAGAATAAAGACAAACTTGTTATCAATGTTTTTTCTTTCTTCAGGTTCATAGCCCTTATTTATGGGTCAGCAGAATTTATGTGTGTATGTTTAATAAATAACACAGTATCAAAAACAAAAAGTGAAAGCACTCAGTCGAGGTCCCATGCACATGATTATAATGCATTACTACTATCCTTTTCCTTTCTGACTAATAAATAAAATCTTAACTTCTCATCCTAGTAATCACTTCACTGCATAATCTAGCATTAACTCATCATTATGGTTCCAAACAACCCTTTTCTTCAACAGATCAATATACCTCAGTCCTCTAAACTTACATCCCTTCTATTTGCTCTATTCTCATGCCTGTGTATTTTATCCACTCTCTTTTCCTAGCTATAGTCTTACTATTTCTTTTTAAGAGAGGGAAGGGGAAGAGGCAGAGGGAGAGGAAGACAGAGAATCTTAAGCAGGTTCCATACCCACTACAGAGCATGGTGTGATGTAGGGCTGATCTCAGGCCCTGAGATCATGACCTGACTGGAAATCAAGAGTCTGATGCTTAACCGACTGAGCCACCCAGATGGCCCTGGTCTTACTATTTTTAAGTCCCATGTCCAGCTCTATCCCTCAGCATTCTCACTGTTCACAAACACCACATTCCTCACTGATTTAACCCCCATTGCTACGATTTTACTCCATGGCTGGTGTTAGATATTTTATTGGTTGCTTCTTTTATATTTTAGTATTTATTATCTCAGCCCCAACTTTCACTGAGCTTGAGTGAATGTGTGTATGTGTGCAGGTGCGCACCTGTGAACACACTATACACAGCTGAAGTACTCATTCAGACTATATATTATGGCAGTGCACAGTATCTAATGCCTCACTTTTTTGATCTTCATAATAGCTAATCAAATGTCTTGTCCAAAATTATCTGTTCAATAAATATTTTCCTGCACTTTCATATATTCACAAATTGCTATACCTAAAAATGTATAACAAAGAAGCAGTGACAAATGCTGAAGAATATTTATAAGTACAAATTTTAATAAATGTTAAAAATTACTTTAATCTTAACCAAATGATTATTATGCCCACAGGAATTCAGGTAAATATTATATGAAAGTAATAAATGACCATGAAACATAAGAAATAAAAGCCAATAATACTTTGCATCAATTATTCTAATTTCCCAACTCTAGAAAGACTTTAGGATTGTGAAGGAAGCTCAATGATCTTCCAAATCAGGTGAAGAGATAGCTCCAGAAATGTGAAACCATCTGTCTGTTGCCCTGCAGCTTGGTGGAAGCACCAGCATTGGTATTTCAACCAGTCTGTGTTTTCAGATCAAAATGCTGTTCCCTAAGTGACTTGGAGGTTTTCATCCATCAGTACCATGGACTCAACTCTGCTGTAGACTCAGTCAGTGTAGCTACTACCTTTGACTTAACCAGTGAATGGAAAGTGCTCTTATTCCCCACATATAAAGCCTGAAACTTAAATTCAAATTTTTAAATTATTATGCCTACTGCAAAATTAGCTAAAGCCCCTCTCTTGTCTCATTGCTGGTATCACACACATTTCTACCGCTTAATATGGCTTTTCCTGAGCACTTTATCTCTGTTTTGATTTTGGCTCTGCTTTTGTCCAAACTGCTTAAGTTTATGGATTACGCCTTTCTGTATTCCATAGCACATAGGAGAGTTTTTGGTATAGTAGTGTCTTAGTAAATATTTTAATTGATTACAGCTAATTATTTTAGAAATACTACAAATATCTTATCTCGTTGCCCAAACAAGAATGGAAGTTATTTGAATTAGATGCTTTTGGAACCTTATATCGCATCCACCTCTAGAATATTGGCTGAAGCCACAGTGTTCCTATCTTCTGTGGCAGAGAATTCCACAACACATTGAAAAGCAGCACCAGGTGTGTGAATGATTCTTAGTAAAGGTTGGTGTCTGATGATTGGGATCAAACCTTGTGCCAGGAGCTCTCTCTCATGAGCTGGGTACTGGCATACCTACCATATCATGAGACTGAACAGGACTTGCAGCAAATATATGATAAAACTGTGTCCAGAGGGCACAAACACTTTAGTCCAGACTCTCTGTTGCACTCTCTATCAACTTAAACTAAACCTTTTGAAAATTTTCCCAAAAGCAGCTGACAGAGAAGAAAAAAAACCCAGACCTTGATAAGGAATGAGTCAGTTTGGTATGTTGATGCAAATTGCACCACAGTCACAAATTGTGGCAGTCCTAAAGGACAGTGGTGAGGGAAAGCTTTCCAATGGGCAGAAATTCAAACATTAAAATTGGTTAGGCTCTCTGTGTGGAGGGAAACAGAACTGAGGAAGGATATACAGAAATTCCTGTGCAGTGGCATATGGTTTAGCTTATCAGTCACGGCCTAGAAGATGTAAAATTGGAAGACCAGAGAAAAAGGAAGAGATATATGGATAAACTTATGGGACTGAGCACATGATAAACCAATCTTGTCCCTCACTTCATTGTCTACCAGAAAAGATTCACTATGGAGGAGACTTTTCAACACCAGGTAAACATAGTGGCTTGCCTCCTGGCTGTTGGCTAACCCTTTTGTCAGCCATTGCAGTGTTTGCTCAATATACTGTCAGATAGACTAGCAATGTTTTCAAAGATGGAGACTCTAAATGAGCCCACATTTGGGCTCCATTCATAGCAAGCTGATCTGACTACTATTGCTACTGAGTATTCTCCTGTTAGCAGCAAAGACATGCTGAGAATTGGCCATAGACCCTCCTTTGAGAAGACCAGCAAATCACCTAGCAAGCTGATTACATCAGACTCTTCCAGGATAGAACTGTGTTCCTACTATAATATTTCTCTTGTCAGGGTGTGGATCTGCTTTCTTTGTGGATAATTTCTAAGTTGGCACTGTTGTGGTCTTTTAGAACTGATTTACCAAGAGTAGACCCTCCATAAAATTGCCTTCAAATGAGGGATCTATTTTAAATGAAGGTAGTATGATCTGTTCATGATAGTGGATCCTTTCTGGTAGAAAATAAAGTGAGAGACAATCCTCATTATGAGGATTAGGGATAATTAAATAAGTCATCTAACCTTTGGTGACAACTTATTGACATCTTGAGTTCCGGAAATAAATATAATGACAGAAATTATTTACTGAGTTTTGCTTTGGGGAATATTTTAAAAGTACAAAAAGATATAAAGGTAGTTACTACATATAACAAGACTAAAGGTCATGTAACCAGTAAATGCAAGAGCTGGATATAAATATAGTATCTGATTTCAGAGCCTAATCTCTGTGTACTGTACCACATAGTCCTTCAAAATATCACTACAATAATTCATCATAGCCAGCTATTTTCTTTGGGATCTTTTTAACAATACAGTATTATAATTATCTTATGATAATTGTGATGTATGTATGTATTTTCTGTGTTGTATTTTCTTTGGGACTTTTTAACAATACAGTATTATAATTATCTTATATAAAACAATAGAAACTATTGCCTGTTGAGAGATGAATTGATAAACTAAAAAAAATCAAAATTTACTATAATTATTCAGTTCATTGCTTAACAGTTTCAATGTCAATGTTATAGGTCAAATCATATCTACCTAAAAGTTTCAATTAGATAAATTAGGGCGGTATGGTTATTGGAATACAAACATGGTAAGTTAAAGGCAATCTAGAGGAAGAATGTTGATGTTAACACCCAGGGCCAGTCTTACAATTAACTCAGTCATCTAGAATTTGACCACATACCTAAAAGTTACAATAGAGCTCGGAATGCACAGAAACGTAACTATGCAAATTGATAAGTCTTTGTAAAGTACGGAAGGTTCTTTCTCCAGTAGGCAATTGAATGTGAAATTAGTCAATACATCAGAATCTGTAAATTGGAGCTATGAACTCTGAGAAGCCAATGAAAGTGAGGAAAAGATGAAGATTGCTGAGGCCACTCAGCATATAGATAATGGTTTCAGAATGGCACAATATAATGTTTACACATATAATTATGACACATAAGAGACCTATCTCTCCCAGCCCCCACCAATAGTATGATTAGAGATGTGTGCAATATAAGGATGTTTTATTTTAATGTCTCTCTCTCTCTCTCTCTCTCTCTATATATATATATATATATATAGTATATAACAGTATATATATATATATATATATATATATATATACTGTTAATAATTAAAGAATAAACTTCAGTCTTCTTGGCAATTTGATTTTGAAATGCTCTTCCATCATTCTGAGAACATAAAGGAGATATCTTACTTCACGGGCCCAGTTTTCACAGAAATTTTTAAGAACGGCTAAAGAAACCACAGGACAGGCTCTCAAACAAATGCCACCACTCAGTTTTGTTTGCCTTCATAGGATTCAAGAATTTTTCTTCTTTCCATTAAAAAGGAAGCTGACCAAGGCCATTAAACACAGTGGGCAACCCAAAAGATATGTGAAGAAGTATAATAAATTAATGGGTGGGTAAAAGTCAATATTCAATATAGGTCATATAGGATTGAGTATTTTTACCTCAGAAACCTGAATTTAGAACTGAAGTAGTAAAAATGAAAATAAAATAGTGCTACAATCCCTTAAGACTTGAGTTGTTCCCAATTGACTAGATTAGTTTTCCAGGGCCCTTCAATTGTCTAACCTTTATTTTGTATTTCAGGATACTGATCAATAGAGGCTCCCTCCCTTAACTAAATAAGCCTCACAAGGTGAAAAAGAGTCACTAAATTAATATTTATTTTGTAACATAAAAAAGCCAGTGCTATCTACAAACAGTATAATTAATTGGGATTAATTTCATGTGCAAATTTTGTCATTGCAGGTGTTGATGGAGTAATACATCAAAGAGACTTCACCTCTGTAAAAATCAATGCTAACATAACCTTGATTACTGTTCTTGTGGATGTCACATATAACACTAATCAGTCATGGTTTGTAGCAAACATCTTAGAGAACAAATATAATTTGCTTTTTTATTGGCATTTTTCAAGATGAGAGATAATATGCATTCATGGGCCAAGCAATTCTCTAAAAGAATACAATCTCCTAAGGGAAGCAATGGAGACAGTGTTGGTGAAAGTGGGAATAGTTAGGAAGAAAATTACAAGAGGGTGAAAAAACTTTTTCATATTGATATGGAAACTACAGATTCTGTTTTAGGACTATAGGCTTCCCAGGACACTTATAGAAAAGCCAGAGAGCTTCAATTATTTAAAAAACATTTGTAGTGCCCAAAGGATAGTAACCTATCCTTATTCTAGCAGACTTCATATAACCCTTATCTCTTTTCTGAAGTCTCAGAGACCTTCCACTGTATCAATTATGACCACAAAGGAGCAAGAGGAGGGTAAACTCTCAGTTGGTTTTGTCTTGTGTTGACCTTTAATGATTCACTGTGTAGTAAAAATTATAACTGCAATGCCATTTTTTGGATTTGTATATTCAAAAATTTCCTCCATCTAGGCAGTCCTCATTTCAGCTTTTGTCATTATCAACACTAAGAGAATCATCAAAGCTAGAACTATCATGCTGGCCAATCAAGTAGCACGTATTAAAAACCTATTGGTACAAATCACAGTAAAATTAAGAATTATATTAAAATTAATAATACTCATAGAGGAAACCTGGTGTAAAGAAATGATATATGCAAGGTGGTATATGACAAATTTCAACTGAATAAAAATGAAAGATTTCTTTTTAAAAAAAGACAACTTGTTGCAGCATGAGACTGAGATCTATGACTTCACTGATCTCAAGCTATTCTTTGTAACAGAGATTTCTACTGAGTACAGACGAGTTGAGGAAAGGGGTAGAGGTAGAGGTATATGTGCAAGCATTTCAGAAAGAGGATAAAGCAAAAGCATAGTTTTAGATATGAGAATGAGGTTTTTGCATATATCTTTCCTTTTCTCCCTTCCAGACTTTTTTCATTCCATATGTTTTCACATAATCTTACATTTAGAAGGCCAAGTTTCTAATTTTAGCAATTAGAGTAGTGCTAAAATAGTATGTCAGAAAAAAATAAATGCTTTAAAGGAAGCAACCATAATAAATATCTTTAACAACAGAAGCCTTAAGTACCCTTTGGTTTTTACTTTTGCCACCAATAATGCAGGCAGCAAAAATGCAGTGGTATTTACAACACTCACCTTATAAGTCACCTTCCTCCATCCCAAACCATTCCTGTCTGATCCCATGAATACGTGAAATAAGCTCCTGATTGTATAACCTCAATCTTGGCTCGGGCAAAATAATGTTTGGGCTTGGTCTTTCCATTATTAAAACTTAACGTCCTCTTCGACTAGTCCCTCTGGTTCTTGTATCCTAGGGTGTGTTTGGTACAGTCTCCATCTAATGCAGATTTCATTAAATTCCAAGCCCATCTATGAGGCAGATACCTTGGAAGTTCAGCACAACTGGGAGGTGGGGGACACTCACAGGAGGCCCATGAAGTTTCCTAATAATCATGCTTTCATTACAGTAAATTGTAATGTTGTCCATTAAGCTTGAGAGCATATGAATACATTTTGATGGTAAAAGTTGAAGAATATTATTCTGTTAGGTTTCTTTATCTCTATGTACCCCTCATTTAATTTTTATCTTCTCATCTTCCCTTTGTTTTTCTTTGGTTTTACCACTTCCCAGGTCACCTATTTCCTTCTCAACTTTCCTTGTCATCCTCTACCAGTTTTTTTCCAACATCTTTCCTAGGGGAAAACAAGTATGGGAGAATAAAACAGTGTAAGTTAAGTTTTGACTGTTTCATTTTGTAGGCATGTATGCATAAGTTGTATGGGATTTTCAGTCTAAAATATATGCCATAGTTAAATTTGTGAAACTTTGGTTTCCTAAAAATCTTTGTCTTTTCATAGATCAAGCTTTAGAATATGGAAGATCAAAGTTCAAAATGATCCTATATAATATACTTTTGTCTTTTTAAACGTAAGACTTTTTATTATTCCCAAATCAATCTCTGTGTCTTAGGATTGTGATTGTGTCAAGGAAAGTAGTTTCTCCCTTGTCCAGTAGTTTACACCTGATTTCTCTATAATATCTTAAAACTGCTCTACATTTGGGGCTCTCTGCAAAGTGATTGAGTAAAGTTTGTAAATCTAGCAAAATCAGATTTAAACCACTATTTAGGCAATTCTTTCGATGTTCAAATATGAACACAGTTTGTCATGAAATTTCTCAGTAATTTGTGATCCTTAAGGAGAGAGACTGTAGAGTGGGAAAATATCCTTAGGCAGAACAATCTTAAATTCCAAAGTCAGTCTTCTGAATTTCAATAGTCCCTGAGATCTTGACCTGAAAAATTCTTACTATTTGTTAGGTCTTCAGGATTTTGAAATTTTCAGAAAAAATAATTTGTTCATCTTTTCTTTTCAGTTGTCTTTAACAGGACGATAGATTTAAACCAGGATATAACCAGCAATCATATTAAATGTAAATGAATCAACTAATCTACTTAAAAGACAAATACTGCCAGAAAAAAATCTATATGTTTATAAGACACACATTTAAAATATAGCAACACCAAAAGTGTAGAGAAAAAATATACAGTACAAACACCACATAAAAGAAATCTGGCACGATTATATGAATATCGGAGAAAAACTTAGAAAAAAACTGCAATGAAAGCATCAGTTCAACAGGAAGAGGGAGTCTAAATTTGTTTGTGTCAGATATCATGGCCTCAAACAATTCAAACAAATCCAGAAATAATCAAATCCACAATCATAGTAAGAGATTTGAGCATACCTTCTATCAAGTCATCTTCATGAGAGAAGACAAAACATCATTAAATGAAAAGATAGAAGATTAGATATATATGATTGGTTACATATATAGAACAGAGCTCCCAACAAATACATTACACATCTTTTTCTAGCACCCATGAAGTTTACAAAAATAGTCATATACTGACCATACAATTATTCCTAACAAATTTTGTGTGACCAACTGGCTATGAGGCCTACCAGCTAGAAAAAAAATCAAAAGATTTCATTGAAACAACTTGTATTTAATATTAAAGAATATGCTTTTAAATGATACATGAGACAATAAAGAAATGATGAGTGAACTTAGGAAATATCTTAAACTAATGACAACTGAAAATGCTACATTACAAAACTTGTGTCACCAGCATGGTCCCTAAAAGAACATCTATAACCTTGACTGTTTATATGGGAAAGAAACTAAAATATAAAAAGTCAAGCATCTACAAAGTTTGAAAATGCAAAGCAAAATGAACCCAATAAGCTAGAATGAAGAAAATAATAAAAATAAGAATCGATACTATATTTTCCTATCTGTCCATCTATCATCAACATTGCCAAAAATTTATTATTTGTAAATATTGATTAAATTAGTATTCTTCTTGAATATCTAATCCAATAGTACAAATAAGCAGTATCAGTCACGATTATAAATCTAACAAGTAAATATAATAATTAGAAAATATAGATGAATGAGCATATTTTTAGAAAAGTATGACTTACAAACCTGATCTTAAAAGGAATAGAAAATTGATAACTAACTATTCATTAAATTGAATCAATAAATAGAAAATTTTTCATAATTTAAACTATAGAAATGAATAGATTCAACAGCAAATTCCACTAAATATTTGAGAAGGAATTAATGCCTGGCTTTCACAAAATCTATGAGAAAATAGGAAAAAGAGTGAAAAGTCTAGAATTTATTTTATTCACCTATCAAAGCACTGACATTAAACATGACAAGGACATAAGAACAAAGAAAATTATAGGCCAATTTCCCACATAAACATAGAGGTAAAAATCCTAAACAAAGTATTAGCAGACTGTTTACTAAAATAAAGAAGAAAAATAAATAATGAACAAGTTATGTTTACTCCACAAATGCAAGGATGGCTTAATATTAAAATTCAATCAAAATTCACTGCATTTCACATATTAAAGGAGAGAATACCTATTATAATAGTAATAGTTACAGAAATGTATTTAATAAAATTCAATATTTACCTATAAAATGTCTTATCTGATATGTCATTTGCAAATATCTTCTCCCATTCTGTAGGTTGTCTTTTAGTTTTGTTGACTGTATCCTTTGCTGTGCAAAAGCTTCTTATCTTGATGAAGTCCCAATAGTTCATTTTTGCTTTTGTTTCTTTTGCCTTTGTGGATGTATCTTGCAAGAAGTTACTGTGGCCGAGTTCAAAAGGGTGTTGCCTGTGTTCTCCTCTAGGATTTTGATGGAATCTTGTCTCACATTTAGATCTTTCATCCATTTTGAGTTTATCTTTGTGTATGGTGCAAGAGAGTGGTCTAGTTTCATTCTTCTGCATGTGGATGTCCAATTTTCCCAGCACCATTTATTGAAGAGACTGTCTTTCTTCCAATGGATAGTCTTTCCTCCTTTATCGAATATTAGTTGACCATAAAGTTGAGGGTCCACTTCTGGGTTCTCTATTCTGTTCCATTGATCTGTGTGTCTCTTTTTGTGCCAATACCACACTGTCTTGATGACCACAGCTTTGTAGTACAACCTGAAATCTGGCATTGTGATGCCCCCAGATATGGTTTTCTTTTTTAAAATTCCCCTGGCTATTCGGGGTCTTTTCTGATTCCACACAAATCTTAAAATAATTTGTTCTAACTCTCTGAAGAAAGTCCATGGTATTTTGATAGGGATTGCATTAAACGTGTATATTGCCCTGCAATTGCACTGTTGGGGATTTACCCCAAAGATACAGATTCAATGAAACGCAGGGACACCTGCACCCCGATGTTTATAGCAGCAATGGCCACAATAGCCAAGCTGTAGAAGGAGCCTCGGTGTCCATGGAAAGATGAGTGGATAAAGAAGATGTGGTTTATGTATACAATGGAATATTACTCAGCCATTAGAAATGACAAATACCCACCATTTGCTTCAACGTGGATGGAGCTGGAGGGTATTATACTGAGTGAAGTAAGTCAATCGGAGAAGGACAAACATTATATGTTCTCATTCATTTGGGGAATATAAATAATAGTGAAAGGGAATATAAGGGAAGGGAGAAGAAATGTGTGGGAAATATCAGAAAGGGAGACAGAACATAAAGACTCCTAACTCTGGGAAACGAACTAGGGGTGGTAGAAGGAGAGGAGGGCGGAGGGTGGGAGTAAATGGGTGACGGGCACTGGGAGTTATTCTGTATGTTGGTAAATTGAACACCAATAAAAAATAAATTAAAAAAATAAAATAAAATAAAATAAAATAAAATAAAATAAAATATCTTATCCCAACTTACTCATCTACTAAAAGGTATCAAATAAAAAAACAAGTTTCATGCAAGGTGGTGACAAATTGAAAACTTTCCTCCTGATATTCGAAATGGCACACTCCTGTGTATACTGGAGGGTCCTACCTAGCTGAGTCATCCAAGATAAAGAAATAAAAAGAATATTGGAAAAGTGTAAATAAAACTGTCATTTTTATGAATAATCTGGTTGTGAACAAAAACTCCAAAAGACTACAAATTATTAGAGTTAATTTTAAAAGTTCAACAGTTATTTATAAGACAATTTTTTAAAAATCTAATGTTTTTCTTCTCTTTTTTATAAAGATTTTATTTATTTACTTGATAGAAGGAGACAAAGAGAGAGCAGAGGGAGTAGCAGGCAGAGAGAGAGGAAGAGAGAAAAGTAGTCTCCTTGCTGAGAAGAAGCCTGACGTGGGGCTCAATTCCAGGACCCTAGGATCATGACCTGAGCTGAAGGCAGACATTTAACCAATGAGCCACGTAGGCATTTTATTCAGTAACAACCAAACATTTTATTCTCAAAAAGTTAGATTTATAACTAAGTATATAGAAATATATATTTACCCATATATATGATATTTAAGCAGAAAACTAGAAATTATTAATATAGAGATCAAATACAGTGAAAGATATATAATATAGATGAGTTAAAAGACACAATATTGTGAAGATATTAATTCTCTCAAACTGATGTTTAGATTAATTGCCATCTCACACAAAATCCCAAACTATATTTTATGCAACATGAAATCTGGTATTCATAGTAATATAGAAATGCAAGAGCCAAAATAGCCAAGAAACTCTTGAAGATGAGAAATAAGTAGAAGGACTTGCTTCCCTGGAACAAGTCAGATTGTAAAGGCAGGTAACTAGAAGAATATGGCTAATGCAAGGATATTCCAATATACTAATCAGCCAGAGAGGAACCCACACTTACAAGGATACTTGATTGGTGACAAAGGTGAAACTCTAGGGAGTAGAGAAAGAAATAAAGGTTATTGTAGTTAAAGATATTGGGACAATTGATTTTTCTATTTGGAAGACAATCTCTATTAAAATGTAACAAAATCAGTTCTAAGCACATTGTAGAATGCAATATGCACAGCCCAAATTTAAAAAAAAAAAATAATAATGCTTCCAGAAGGTAATACATTTAAAAAAATCAAAACAAAGTATAAAAAACACTAAAAATAATCAAGGACATCTTTTCATCAAAGGGACACTGGTAAGAAAATAAAAGGCAAGCTAAAGAGTAGGAGAAGATCCTGCTATACACAAAAATCAGCAAAAAGGATCAAATCAAATGATATATAGGAAAAATATATGATAGAGATAAATGAGAGAGAGAGAGAGAGAAAGAATTTCTATACATCAATAGGAAAGAGATATCCAATCCTATCTCAAAAGTGGGTAAGGAACAAGTCCTTCACAACAAAAAAGATATCCAAAAGGCCAAAAAGCACATGAAAAGGTGCTATACTTCACTAGGAATCACAGAAATGAAAATCATTATCCACCAGAAAGGCAAAAATGAAAAAGACTGAGATATAAAATGTTGGCAAGTATTAACATTTAAGATACCTTATATGCTATTTATGGGAACTTAAGTTTCACAACCACTTTGGAAACCTCTTTAGATTAAGTCTGTGAAACATACACTTGTAACATACGATAAACAATAAATAGAACGTATCATTTCTATGTGTATTTCCCTAAAGTGTGTGTACATGTACACAAGCAGTCATATATATAATGTTCCTAAGAGTACTGTTTGAAATAACCCAAAGGACTCAACTGACCACATTAGAAGCCTGGGGTACAGTCATAGAATGGAATACGATAAAATGAAAGTGAACAAGCTATAGTGACATAGCTCTAATAAACCAGGAGATAGCTCTAATACACCAGGAAAAGTAACCTAGAGAATTTAGAGGTACATACCAACAATAGAACTCTAAAAAGAAAACAAGGAAAAAATTACCAGGAAGATTAAAATCATCCTTAACATTACATTTAAGAAAAAGGGGGGATACCAGAAATATTTGTTATTGGGAAGTCTTGTGGGGGGCTTCTGGAGTGATGGCAACTTTGTATTTCTTGACCTATTTATGTTTGCCTCATAATAATTTATTAAGCTGTAACTTTATGGCTTATGCCCCTTCAGTATGTGTTATATTTCACAATAAAAACAAAAGATTTTTTTTTGAAATGCCTTAATCTCATATCCAAGCACGCATAACTATGTACATCTAGGGACAAATGACTGTCAGGGAGACGTTCAAATACTTTATGAAAAATTTATACATTCATCAACCTGCTGACACTCATATCACTGACTAATAGATATACTTGCTATTGAACAAGTTTATTTAATTAGACTTCCTGCTTTCATGCTGTAACATGTCAGAGACATCAATTATTTGTTTCTGCAAAAGTCTTGGTAACAAGGTTGGAAATGAATTTAACTGTTGTGTGTATAGAAATCCGAGATCCAGAAATTAAGAGGTGGGTTTCTACTGCTGTAACGCCAAGTTGCTATTCAACTCCCATTTGCAAATCTGTTTCCCTTGAGGGGTCTGATTGGCTTCAACTTATCATTCAAGCTGGCCCTTAGCAAAATATTAATGCATCAGAGAGCCTTTGACATCGTCTGCTTCTCTGTGTCCCTTTTATTCCTTCTATTCCTGCGATATTTCTTGTGCATTTGAGGCTACAAGGAGAGAAGGAGATGACAGAGTCTTTCACAATTTAAGATGAAAGACGAAAGCACACAATTTCTTACATAGGCTTGTATAGTAAAGGAAGCCCTTGTTGTGAACGCCAAGATGACTTCTTTATGGAGGAACTACTGACACGTTGATCGTCACTGGTCTCATTTGAGTGAGCTTCTAAGTCACCTATGCCTGAAACTAGTCCTCACAAATTTAGAATTGAAAGAGCTATTATGAATTACATACTCCAATTACACACTTTATATGGCAAAACAAAGTTAGGGAACCTGATTAAGCATCTTGAATGTAGGAAAACAGGATTTGACACGGTTATTTCAGTTTGCAGTTTTCTTATTGTTTTATGGGCTTGTAATTCTGAAAAAGTAGATTAGAAATTTGAAAGAAATATAGTATTAGGTGATGTATATTTACTAAAAATTGGACTCCACGAGTATCAACTATTAATATCTAAAAGATACTTTAAAAATAATTTTCTAAAAATATAATAATTTTACTCTTCACAAAAACCCTGATTTTACAGGTGAAGAAATGTTTTCAAAAACAGTTAAATACAACTTGATAAAAGTCAAAAGCTGGTAAATGGCAGAGCCAGAATTCCATTCCAGGTGAGTTTGGCAACAATATTCATGTTCTCTTCACATACTAGGCTTTCTCTCCATCTTTTACTCCTGATCTCACATGCTAATCTACCTGTTAGTTCTCTTATACCTAAATACAAATCTTACAAGTCTTTTTTCCTGATTCAGTTTTCCTAAAAACCTCAGCCCTCTCACTTAATTTAAGGGTCTTATCTAATAAGATAAATATGTCATTTTAGCTCCCACATGATTTCCTGTAGTGATTGACAACACTGAAGTCTAGTGAACAATCTAGCCCATAGTGTAGATATACCAGTCAACATTGGTCAATTCCCAGAAAACCAGTCATGGTGGTCCCTTTCTCCAAAGACAGAGAGGTTGTGATGCAAAATATATAACCATGAAATAATAAAGAAGCAGTGAATTTATATCCAATAGAGAATGAAGGGGGGGGGGTAAGTTTGCTGCAGAAGTTTGTGTGGTGTGGTTGCCTACTAGTTACAGGTTAGACACACCACTTCTCTCTTCCCTGTCAGGCCAACTCTATGTCCTTCACAGAAGTGAGTTGATTATATAGAGCAAGGATAGGTGGAGCATATTTTTAAGCAGGTTGGCTCTTGATTATTTTTATCTACTGAGCATAGAACTTCTATGACTGTCCTACCTAGAACTTGCCCTGACAAACTACAGAAAATAAATACATTATATACCACTGACTTTGTATACAGTGGACCACATTACTTTTTAGGAAGCATTTGCGACTAGGAAAACTAGCCACTTCTATTAAATTGAACATTTACAAATATTTGGCTCCTCTGGCTCTTATAAGGGTCTCAAATCAGCAGCAACCCAACAGAGAGGGTTAACAGCATTTAGTAGCATAATTATTGTATTTGCTTGAGAAAAATCTAAATGGGCATGGATTTTCAGATGATACATTGATGATCCCCTATCAGCTGCTTCCTGTACTTTGAGTCTATGTTCTTTACATTAAAGTTTGTGGTTATAAAGTCTTCCCTGATAGATTATTTTATTTTTCTTATATAATACTCTGCTTTTTGACACGTTTTTGTATGTTATCCGTGTCCTTAATGATATTCGCCAGCTTTCTGGGGTTACTATTTATCTGGTTATATCTAAATGAAATACAGATAAATATGTCAATCTGTTCTTCCTCCTCTGGAGGGAGATAAGGCCTCAGATTTCTGCATGTCCTACCTGACCCCTTTCCCTTCCTTGTGATTAATTCCTCAACATCAAATCTTCCCGCAGAGAAGGGATCCATGCAAAGGATAATAGCTCCTTTCTCTCTTCCAGGTTTGGTACTGGGATATGCTCTACTCTTGGTCAGTGGATCATGAGGGAAGTCTACTGGAGATTTGGAAAATGTATCCTCATTATGTTTTGTTGTTGTTTCCCCCTAATAAGTAGGAACAGAATAGAACCACGCATTCCTCTGAGACTGGTTATTCCTATATATCATTTATGGAACTGCTCTAGTTAATTTATGGCTCCAAAGTTAGCTGGCAAATTCAGGAGGCACCTGAAGTCACAGCCATATATGGGGCCCTTGTTTCTTTCTCTTTTACTCCTGAATGGTAGTGTAATTACCTAGTGTAAATCCCCATATAATTTTAGATTGGCAATGGTTTACTCTTAGTTTCTTGAATGTATTATTTTATTTTCTTCTTACATGTATCATTGCTTTTGAGAAGGCTCAAGGTCAGTCCAACTCTTAGTCCTGAGCAGTTATTTTTCTTATTAAATATTCTTTGGTTACATTTAATATATTTGCTTTATCTTTGATGTTTTCTAATTTCACCATTAGAGTTTAGGTGTGGATTTCCTTTTTTGGTTTTTTTTGGAACATGTAAATTTATTATTGTCCTATTTTACCATCAAAACCTATCATTTTCGGTGCCTGGGTGGTTCAGTGGTTGCGCGTCTGCCTTTGGCTCAGGGTGTGATCCTGGGGTCCTGGGATCGAGTCTTACATCAGGCTCTTTACTTGGAACCTGCTTCTCCCTTTGCCTGTGTCTCTGCCTCTCTCGCTCTCTGTCTCTCATGAATAAATAAGTAAAATATTTAAATAAAACAAAACAAAACCCCTATGATCTCGGTCTTTCCTTCCTGTTTTTGTATGAGACCAAAAGAGAGACATTGTCTCCTTTGACAACCTTAAAGCAAATTTCAGGAACATTGCAGACAGCATGACATTTGTGACCAAATTCAGTAACCAGAACGTCATCCATTTCCTCAATAAAATTCAAACACCATCATTAAGTACCAAAGGCTAAGAGGGTCTTTTTTGCCATTCTTGATTTGGCTCTTTGGCTTCAATCCCTACTTTTTTCAGAACAATTCTTTTTGCATGGGAAGCACCTCTAAAAAGTCTGGGCTTCAGGGTTGTGCCTAAATGAGCTTTATTGCACTGTTTATCATGATTTCATCAGTGGCTAAAGAGACTGCTGGCAGCGCGAAGACCTCCACACTGGACCACCCTACCAGGGCCACAGGCCTGAACAAAAGAGCAGATTTATTTTTATTTATATTTTTTAAGACACTAGGATTCTCCTTCAAGTTGAAGACTTATAACTTTCTTCAATTCTGGAAAATTGCCTGCCATTATCCTTTTATTACTTCATTTTCCTCATTCTGTCCTTTAGTATTCATTAAGTTTAAGTTGGCCCTTTTTATTCCATTCTCTCCATTTCTTAACTTCTTCCTCATATTTTCATTTTCTTTATCTTTCCGAAATGCATTGTGGATAGCCTCCTCAAATCTATCTTCTAATGTACTGTCTTACTTCATGTATGTGTAATTCACTTTAATACATCTACCATTTTTTAATCATCTTTTTCAATTCCTCAAAGATGGCATTTATTTTTATAACGTGGTCTATGTAATGTTGCTCTTTGTACATTTTGCCTTTTTTAAAGTCCTTGCTGATATCTTATTGTGGTCTGTAAATACTGACAGGTCATCTTTAGTGGGAATGTTGTTTTATGGAGACTCATAGGTCTGATATCAACAAGCATTTTATGCTGCAGAGCTTTGTCTCTCTCCCTGGAGACTCACAGGTTACATTAAAGTGGGCCAGATTTCTTATGAATTTATCAACGTAAGCTTTGTGCTATGGTGAGTAGGATGGATTCAGATCCCACCCTCTTATCTGGAGTAAGTTTGGTTTTCTAGTTGTAAATGCATGAATCTTTTCCCACTCACAGCCCTGGGCATCCAATTTTCAGCCTACCCTGGACCAGGAGATACAGTCTTTCAAGAACATGATTTAGTAACCATGAATCTATCTATACTTATTTCCTTGGTGATTTCATCCTGTCTGGTGGCTTTAAATATTATCTATACACTGATAGTTTCCCAATTTACATCTTTAACCCAGACATTGCCCATCAAATCCAGACTCATATATCTAACTGTCTACTTGACAGCTACTTAGTTTTCTAATAGCCATCTTAACCTTAGCATATCTTTTGACTGAGTTTTGATTTTTCTGACAAAAATGGCATTCTCCACAATCTTCCTCATCTCAGCTAATGACTTCATTCTTCTAGTATCAAAACAAAAATGTTGGTGTCTTTTTTTTTTTTTTACTTCTTTCTAACTATCTTACAGATACAAAATCTGTCAGCAAACCCTAGCGACTTCACTTTAGAACAATAGCCAAGATATTCTCATAACCTGTACTGTTATCAGTCTGGTCCAATCCACCATCATCTCTTGCTTGTATGATTACCATAGCTTCAGAATTGAACTTCTCACTTTTACTCCTATATCCCTTAAAAGTATCCATGTGATCTGGCTATTCATTAACACTCAACTTTGTAATATAATTTCCATATGTTTTTGCTCACTTCAGCAGCACATATACTAAAATTTCCATATATTTTCTTGCCCTGTTCCAACCACAATGGCTACCTTACTGTTCTTGAATTTTCCTCCCAGGCTTCTGACTAAGTGCTTTGGTAATTGTGGTTTCTTCTGCCTGAGTGTACACATGGATATGGCTCTCAAGCCTTGACTCACATCCTTCCATTCTTTATTCCAGTAATTTTTTTTTTTTTTTTTTTTTTTTAGTAAACACTTCTCAAATGACTCCATTTAGACTTGCAGAAATACCACACTCTTTATATCTCTTACCTGTTTATTTTTCTGTGTCATCTAGCACAACTACTGTATACTGCTTTACATTATGTCTCCCCTCCCTTACATACACCACAATATAAACTACACAGGACACAGAGTTTTGCTTTCTTTCCTTCCTTTTTTTTTTTTTTTTTTTTCTCACTGCTATCCTACCACTGACTACTACACTGTGGACTGTCAATCGCTATTTGTTCAATGGGTGAATAAAAACAAAACAAACAAATAAACAAAAAGGAGATGTGCAGACCTTTGTGTCTCTACCATGATTCAGGGAACTCAGTTCCTAATCCATTCCATACAGGGCCTTAGGCTTTGTCTCAGGACCCTTAGGAGTGTAAAGATCTTACTTCTTAAATGTATGTCAGGTGTAATGTTGCAATTCTAATCTTATTCAGACCCCTGTACCCACTTGGGATCTCTTTGCCATATTCATAATTTGTGTTTGGAGTAGGGAAAGGAAGGTTTCTTATATCAGTTCAGTGTGCCATAGTGACAAGTTTCGGTGTTTTGTTTATTTGTGAGAATATATTCAGAGATTGGAAAATTACCTGGATGCTAAGCATTACATGGATGATTGCATAGCCAACACTCAATTGTCACAGAGATGGTCTTTACAGATATTATGTCTTGGGGTATAAACAATTGGCACAAACTAATCAAATGTGATTTCCTGAAAAAATTGTATCTGGCTTCTTCAACTTGTCAATCAATTCTGACACTTTTTTGTCACACTAAACTCCATTTACTACTCTCTGGCTCACCAGAGAGAGGCTTTTTTTTTGTTTGTTTTGTTTTGTTTTGTTTTTGTTTTGTTTTACTTGCAAAACTCAGTGAAACATTCAAGTCAATTAAAAAAATAACAAATGTGTTAAATAACTAAATTTTCAGACTTAAAATACCATAAATTTAGAGACTATCTAAGCCAACCATCACCACAACATGAATTCTTTCAACTTAATTATAAAGTAAATATATTTTTTGTAAGAAAAGATTCATTTAATTCTATTAAAGGATCAATTTATTGTAAAATTCAAGAATAAAACAAGCTGGCTAGGTTTCAACTGTCTAATTGGATATAGTAGGCAAAAGGAGAGTGTAAATATCCTCAAAGAGCCAACTTTAATCTGTATTCTAGAATTTCTCCACAGCCTAGAATTCTATATTTAAATAGTAAACACAAAACCACCAACAGAAATGACTTTCCTCATGTACACAGCTTAGTCATGTTCTCTTCTTATGCTCTCATTCAATGCTTGTCCACAAAAATCCTTCAAGAACATTCGCCACAATAGCCACTGCATGACACTCCCCCTACTTTAAATTCCTATAGCAATTATTACTAACTTTGATACCTAAACATGTACTGCCTTATGTTGTGATTGTTATTTGATGTGGTTTTGTCATTAGTCTAATGGTATAAAAAAAGATACAATCTTTGTCTCTTCCAATTTTATTTTAAGCTTCTTTAGGAAAGGAACAAAGAATTTTTCCCCCTCTAAGAAAGAATATTTTGGTGTGCCTACTATGTGTAGGAAACATCTTTCTCTTTTTAAAAAAATGTTTACCAAAAATGTTTATTTCCACAGAGCACCAAGCCCAGAAAATACATTTTTAACCAGCTTGAAATCAATTACTTTATTCTCTTGGTATTTGAACTAGTGCTAATTTTCAAAAGCTGGAGTAAAGTTGTTGAAGACTTAGGAGTGGGATTTCGCAAAACGAATGTTTGCATCATGTGTATAACCAAAACAGATGATATGAATCAGCAGGGGATAAATGAGATTCCAAAATCAGCAGATAACTTCATTTTAGCATTCATTCTGTTTTTGCATTAGCAACATGAACAACATCCAATTTATTTTCTCAACATTGCACAACAGCATCAAATACACATTCCGGCGTTCACTGTGTTTGTATCTGTGTTCACATCTGAACCTGGAACTATTCCATACCTTATTGCATTTCTTCTGAATACATTCAGCTTGGGGATTTCATGGTGAGCAAAGAGCTCTCAGAACATAAGTTGCAATATGTTGCTTTTAGCAATTCAACATATTCATTCCTTGGAACTTCCATCTTTTTGCATTTATTTTCCCACCAACATGTGCATATACATCAACACATTTGCATAAAGTATTCAAAGAACAAACCTATAGGTTTGCTTTTTCTCCCAAGAACTTTGTAAAGTTGCCAATAGGGCATCTTTCCCGGTTGGTCAAATTTCCTTTTAGTGTTATGAAGTGTAGGATATTTTAGCGCTTCAGGTACTCTGCTGGAAATGTGTCCTCTTCAGTCACAGCCCTACTGTCAGGCTGAGGGGCAAATCAAATTGACCTGTCAAGGAACAGGAACTGTTTGTGATTGAATTATTTCATTTCAAACCAAAGTGGCTTTTTTTTTTTTTTCTTGAGTTACTGGTACTCACAACTGAATTTGTTTCCCAGTGAAAACTTATCTTCCTTATCATATGACTACAACAATAAAATAAAGAGATAACCCCTTCTTGCCACAGGGTTCAAAAAACTTAACACCGAGTTTTTTGAAGTTCAGTTCTCTGACGCGAACAATGCCACATTTAAGTTAGTGTAGTACAGGCGCAGAAGCAAAAAGCTGACCATGTCTGTCTATTTTTTCCTCTCTCCCACCCACACAAATACTTCACCCCCAGCTTCTCTTCTTGCCACAAGCTCACCTGAGTGGCAAACCCTTATTTCTTCCACATCCCTTAATTCAGAGCTCTGGTCTGTTCTTCTTGGTCCAAGGCCAAAGCCTTCTTGCCAGCTCTTTGTCAATTCTCAGTTTAGTCCTACTGATTTTAAGATTCTTATCTCTTATCTATGTGTCCTGTTCAAGGTCACTGACAGCTTTGCAGAGTAGTTATAGATTTTATTTACTCTTTAGAGTTTCTTCAACTAAAGTTGCTGGGGAGGAGCAATGAGGATTTCTCATAAAATTCGGCTGTCTAATTTCTCTGAAAAGTCAAGAAATTTGACGTCCCCTATGACAAAATTCACCATTCATCCATTCTTTCATTTAAAAGTCACTGCTGGGAAAAAAAAAAATCACCATGCATCTTCCTAAGCTATTCTGGGCATGAAGACCACAAGTCTCTGTTTTTAGGCCTCGCTGCATAAAAGAGAGTGGGATTTAGCTATGGTGAGTAGGCATACAAACACATCATAATTCACTGTAATAAGTCCGTTAATAGAGGTAACTAGGGATGTGAAAAAGGGAGCAACTTACTGTGCCTGAGGCAGATGGGTAGACATCAAAAGGATGATTTGTCTTAAAAAATGAATTTGACTTCACCAAGTATCATGGAGAATAAAGATATTATTATCAGCAAAAGAAACAGCAAGGAGGCATGAAAGTGTCTAGCATTTTCAGTATAGCGGAATGAAAGTAAAAACATTATTAATCTGGGCACCTGGGTGGCTCATCTGTTGAGCATCTGCCTTCAGCTCAGGGCATGATCCCGGGGTCCCGGGATTGAGTCCCACATCCGGCTCTCCACAGGGAGCCTGCTTCTCCCTCTGCCTGTGTCTCTGCCTCTTTCTCTGTGTCACTCATGAATAAATAAA
The DNA here is from genome assembly GCF_053574225.1 of Canis aureus. Lineage (NCBI taxonomy): Eukaryota > Metazoa > Chordata > Mammalia > Carnivora > Canidae > Canis > Canis aureus. The sequence continues at coordinate 30,978,731 of NC_135616.1, forward strand.
TTAATTTAAAAACATTATTAATCTTTGAAAATGATATTAAGATGAGTCTTCCATATTTTCACCATACACTGATTGACTAGGATGGAACGGGAACTGACTGTACCTACATTTATCAACTGCATCATTTAAACTGGGTAGAATTTGTATGCAGTGCAAACTTGGCAACATTTCTATTCATTTTATTTATCTTAATGTGGTTATAGAACTCATGATACTGAAGGAATGTAATGGTGAATAAAAGTCTAATGGGGTAAATAAAACGTTATATATCAAGCCTTTGAATAAAATATGTAAAATTTGGGAAAATATGATCTTATTTATATTTTCTGTCATGTGATGATGACCTATGGTCTGAAAAATTAAACTTCTCAAATGAACGTGAAATGACTTTTATTTTGTAGTCATGTTATTTTCTCATCAAGTGGACATTAATCAACCATAAGTTAAACAATAATCAATGATCAAGAGGGGTGAGCATTTAAACATATTGAGGTATTGGGAAAAATATAACATTTACATTCATTTATTCTTTTAAATTTGCTTTTAAAGGGAACATCATCAGGGACCCCTGAGTGGCTCAGTGGTTGAGGGTCTGCCTTTGGCTCAGGGCATGATCCTGGGGTCCCGGGATCAAGTCCCTCATCAGGCTCCCTGTAGGAAGCTTGCTTCTCCCTCTGCCTGTGTCTCTGCGTCTCTCTCTCTCTTTGTGTCTCTCATGAATAAATAAACAAAATCTTAAAAAAAAGGAACATCATCAATCTGATAAAACACTATGAAAAAAACAATATTTTGTCTCTAAGACCAAGAACAAGGATGCCCACTGTCACCACTTGTACTCGATATTGTATTAGAGATTTTAGCCAGTCCAATAATGAGGGGTTGGGGAAAGAGACAAAGATCTTACATTGTCTACAAAGCTTAAAAGAGTTACCATCTGCACTCTTGACAGAAAGGTTGCTTACCCTTGGATTTTACAAAAAAAAAGTTACTAAAACTGACAAGTGAGTTTGTCAAAACTGTAGTCAGTTCACTCCTAGGTATTTCCCTAAGAGAAATATCCATTACCATACTTCCATAGAACTACATGTATCGTAATTTTCACAGCAGCTTTGTTTATAATAGCCCCAAACTGGAAACAACCTAAACTTGCACCAGCAGGTGAATAGATAGATATAAACTGTAGCATATCAATACAATGGAATGCTACTCAGCAGGAAAAAGTAATCAACTATTGAAACATATGCCTGCGTGGTTGAATCTCAATATAAGTTCACTGACTGAAATATGCTGGTCAAAAAGAGTCTGTCATGTATGATTCCATGTATATACAATTCTGGAATGTACTGCTGCAGAAACAGATCTGTGGTTGCCTGGTGTCAGGAAGCATCCAGAGCTGAGAGGGCTGATTACAAAGCAGCATCAGGAAACTTTGGAGATTGATGGCTGTTTGTTATCTTGATTGTGGTCTTGGTTTCATGAGCATATACTATGTGAAGACGTACTCAATTTTATGCTTTATATGCATGCAGTTTATTTTATATTGATTATATTTTAATAAAATGTAAGCAAATGTGTGGGATGATGGATCTAAAGCAATGCATAGAGAGAAATGTATAGCCTTATATGCATATGTGAGTAAAGACGATATTTAAAATTAATGGTCTAAGTCTCATCTTAAAGGCATTAGGAAAAAATACAAATAAAAGTAAACAGATAATGAAATAAAAATAATAAAGTAGAAAACAAAAAGCAGTAAATTACGAAGGACAAGTTGGTTCTTTTATTTTTTTATTATTATTATTTTTTAAATTTATGATAGTCACACAGAGAGAGAGAAAGAGAGAGGCAGAGACAAAGGCAGAGAGAGAAGCAGGCTCCATGCACCGGGAGCCCGACGCGGGATTCCATCCCGGGTCTCCAGGATCGCGCCCTGGGCCAAAGGCAGGCGCCAAACCTCTGCGCCACCCAGGGATCCCAAGTTGGTTCTTTTAAAAGACTAAACAAATTGATAAACCTTCAGGTATAATGATCAAGAAACTAGAAAAAGATGGGAAAAGGACACAGTGCCAGGAACAGACATAAAAAAGGGACATAGACACTGGTTCTAGAGTCATTAAAAATACAACAAAGGGAGACATATATCAACTTTATCTCACTAAGTTTAACAGCTTATGAAATAGAAAATTCCCTGGGATACACAAATTTCCAAATTTAATAGAAAAAGGAATAGAAAATATGAAGTCATACTTATTTGAGAAACTAGATCAGTAATTTAAAATATTCCTCAAAGAAAACACCAACTCAGATGATCTAATTGGGGAATTCGACCAAGCATTAAAAGAAGAAATAATACTATTTCTCATAAGCTTTCATAAGATTTGAAGAAAGAAATTATCTTTCATTTCATTTGATTAGTATAATCCTAACTAAAATTGAAATTTGAAAAAGAATGTTCAGAAAATTATACAAGCCAAATTCCCCTCAATTCTAGGTCTTATTGAAACAAAATTGCCTTCTTTGAAAAGTAATCAAAATTATACATTTTTAAAACATTACAATATACAAAACAAGTTTTTATGTGTATGCATATGCACGTATATATGTGATGCATAACACATATTTATGGTCTTCTCTTCAGTATGAACACATATTTATGGTCAATTGAGCTTTTTTAATGACTTTCAAAATCAAATTATCTTTTGCTTTAATTATTTTTGATTCATAAGCCTAATGTAAAATATTATAACCTTAACTAAAATATGGATAAATTCATTCCAGAAGTCTTTTCTCCATGTGTTTAAGATAAGGAGTATTTGTTCTTAGACCTCTGAATAGTCTTCTAAAATTAAAATATTAATTAATATATCTCAAAAATACAGGTGTACTGGAGGATTTGTAAATGACCATTTGAAGAAAGGCCAACTTTATTTATTGTCATTTGACAACCATTAAGCACATTTTCCTGTTGTCCCTGGCAAGTAGAGGTCCAGTAAAGAACAAGCCTAAAATGAATATGGCATTTACACATGCTTATCTGGACAGATATAATTGTTCAAAGACACCTGCTAGATTTGGACATCTATTCAGAATCATAAAAAAAGTGGAAAATCCCATTTAGTGTGAATGCTTCTGAGAATTCATAGTCCTGTTATAAATTTATGCTGGTAGAATAATCAATATATTCAAAATCTCTCTCGGTAAGTGACTCTAGGGCTTGTGTTTAGTTTGAGGGACATTTTAGGATGCAAAAATTATGTATACATTTCTGAAACACTTTTCTAAAATTCACCATAGTTTCAGCCATGGGTATAGAGAACTAGTCATAACATTCCACCTTAGGATTCCCACAGAAGTTCTATGAATACCTATGAACAGTCCCCGCACTTCTAGAAGCCATGGTCAGAACACCCCTCCCCTCTATGATGTGATGACCTTTGTCAGATGAAAATGTGAAAGTTCACATATGACACATCATACATAACACTAGAGGCACTTTTTGTTTCCTCTCATTTCTTTTTTCCCCAAATAAAGAAAATTATTTATAATTTGAAATTGCTTCACATATCTCCCATGTTGGGACTTTCTTTTTAATGTGTAAGGAAGAAGAAAATGAGGGAAGTTGAAGGTCAACCAGTGAGACGTAAGGGAAAGATTACTATGGGTTTCCAAGAAAGGTTTATCCCCTCATAAAAAAAAAAATGAATGAAGCAAAATATATCTTTATTATGATCCTAAATCTTGCTAGGTGACAATGTGTTTTCTCACATTTGCCTACTATCTTCGGCTCATAAGTGGTGGACGTAAGAGCCAGGCTGTGAGCTTAGCATGACAGCACAGAGAGATGGAAAGAAACATGGAAGACCTGAGAGGATATTTTGGAGCTACAACAACAATGCAGAGTTCCTACAGTTTTATTTCATCAGTCCTGATAACCTCTAATTCTAGACTTCTGAAGAGCTGAAATGCCAAAGTTTTTTCACTTTAAGCCAGTCTTAAATTTTAAAGCTAAAATAAACTCTTTCATCTCAGCAGAACTTAGTTGCACTAGCAATGGTTCTGTTCAGTTAATTCAATCTGATGATGATGTCTTGAGAGCTTGAAGAATCACCAATCTCCATAACAGGGACTGGCAAACTTTTTCTGCCAAGGGCGAGGTAGTAACTACTGTGAGCCATGTGGCATCTGCCACAATTATTTGATTCTGTGCTTATAGTGCAAAAGCGAATATGGAAAAATACACAAACCGATGGGTGTGTCTGTGTTACAATAAAACTTCCAAGTCTGATTGCAGGCTGGGCCATAATTTGTTAATATCTATTCTATGGCATCTGTATTGGGATAGTAATAGGGACCCACAATGTTTCACCTTACAATGTAAACCTTACAATGTTGAACATAGAAGGAACATTATTATAGATGTTTCGGGGCCTAGATCCCTGTTGAGGAGCACTGAATCATAACGTAAAGCCAGCCATGAGGAATACTGTAGTGTTGCAAAAGGTGATCATGCCTGGGCACACAAGAAAACCAAATCCGTACTCCACCAAGAAGAAATAGGGCAGGGTTATTGAGGGGCAGGATGTTGCCTGCCACAGAAGGTCAGAGATTTTTCTTTACAGAGAAAGGCACCAAGGATGCCTATGGTAGGGAGTAGGTAAATGCTTAACAGGAGTAAAAAGGCACAGAGAATAGTAGTAAATATTCAAGTCAAAAGTCACCTTAGTTAGCAAAAATCCTGCTACAAGACAATTGTTCAGATTCAAACTCCTGCCATATTCCTACAAAGACCCCCATATCACAAGTAACTTTTACTATCTCATCCAAATAGTTCTACAAATATTTGAACAGTGCAGTGAATCTTGAAGATTTTCATATATCATTTGCCTTACTTTTTAAGTGTCTTCATGTCTTCCCTCAATCTAAGAAGTAGTTTTTAAGAAAGATTAGCAGACTATCTGTGTGTATGTCAAATCCTCCTTAAAGGTCCTTGGGCACCTGATTGCCTAGTCTCAAAATTTTGCCTCAATCACTGCAGGAATCTGGAAGAATAACATTAATTTAGAAGGAACATCAACATTTCCAGCATATGTTTTAGCCAATGGCACCAAAAAAAAAAAATGGCCTTATTAAATGTACAGATCAGAATGCGGTTCTCATTCAATTACAGGTCATTTTTTTACAATACACTTTCAAAAAAATCTTCCATGTCCAAGCAAAAATGATACCAGGTATTCATGTTCATAGAAGTAACTGAGTGTTGATGAGCTGATTCAGCCACCGAAACCGGCTAGGGTTACACAGAGGCCTCTTGTCCGAAGGAAGCTCTGATACAGAAAAGGGAGAGAAGATGCATGAACCCCAAACACAGGTTCTCGAAAATCTTAAGTATATGTCATCAAGAGCTAATCGGTAGCATAATTCCACTTTTTAAGTGTATGGGGCTGAGCGAAGCATGGGGTTCTTTTTCCAAAGCAAGGTGGCTCTTCGGCTGATGGGTAAACCAAGTGCTCATTCAGCAGTTTCCTTGCAGCACTGTTAGTACCACACTCCGGGATGGATAAATTAAAATGGTTTCCGCCTAATCCCCTCAGAGGGGTTTGATTGTGCATAGCCTATAGTATTTTAGTTGAGCAGGCTTAAAACATTATGCCTTTTAAAGCTTAATAGTGGTGTTGGTGTAATCAATTCTAATATGTAACATTTGGGATGTATGTTCAAATCTCCCAGGCCCCATTTTTGCAATAAGAGAGGGAAGGCAATGAGTCATTGCCGGTCTATATAGGGACATGAAAAAGAGCTGCTTAACAGTTGGGAAAAACATGCTCTATTTCACAGCAGGAAACTTGTCCACCCACTCCTGCTTGGGGATAGCAAAGGACAGAAATGTAATATGCTTGGTAGTTAGAAAATGTAGTGGATTAACACAAAAGTGAAGTTTGTCAATCCAGTCTGCAGCAAGATGAGCAGGGTTGATCCAGATAGTCTGATACCTGTGGGCTCAGAGGCTTGAAGAGATAACACTCACTAGATAAGCATAACAACTTGTCTTTGAGTGGACAGTCTGAAGACTCAAAGGTCAGGATCTGTTGCCCTAAAACCTCTAGATGAACTTGAGGTGGCTTGGGTGCTTGCATTGCCCTTCTATAAAATGCAAACCATTGTGCAGGAACACCTGAACCATTCTGCTTCCTAAAAGTTCAAAATTTTACATGCCATACTTAGAATTTCTTCAAAACCCCTTGACACATTTTGAAGCTTCCTTTATATTTTATGTCAACTCCTATATTTTGAGACAATAGTAGAATCACTGTTAGGTGTAAGAAATAATACAGAGAAGTCCTGTATACTCTTTATCTGGTGCCCCCTTTGGTGACATCCACATGGTTGTACTACAATAGCCCAGCCAGAAAGCTGACTTGGATACATTCCTCCAAATTTTATATTTTACCAGTTTGCCGTCCTGTGTGTGTGTTTAGTTCTATGCAATTTTATCACATGTTTAGGGTCAGATACTAATGTCATAATCAAAACACAGAACATTTCCATCATGCAAGGATCACTCCTACTATCCTTTCACAAGCTACACCCACTTTCCTCCCTTCTCTCTTCCATAACCCCTGGAAACTCTTATTGCTCTCCTCCTCTGTGATTTGTCATTTGAAGAATGTCAAAGAAATAGAATACTATGTTATCTTTTGGACCTAGTTGGGTTTTTTTTTTCATTCAGCATAATTATACTGAGATTAATCTAAGTTGTGTCAATAATGCAGTCTTATATTTTTGTGTAGTATTCCTTAATATGCACATACCAATGTGTTTCATCATTCACTCAGTGAAGGGCATTTGGGTAATTTCCAGTTTTTAGCTATTATGAATAAAACTGCTGTATACATTTGTATACAGGCTTTTTTTCTTTTATGAATTTGTATTTCAATTTCTCTGGAATAAATGGCTAAGAACAGAATTGTTGGGTCATAAAGTAATGGCAGGTTTAGTTTTATAGGAAAATGCCAAGCTATGATCCAGAGTGGCTGGACTATTTTACATATCTACCAGTAATTTAGGAGTCATTGAGAAAGTGTAAGGATCCAGTTTATTTACATCCTCCCCAGCATTTGATGTTGTCACTAATTTTTTAAGCCATTCTGACAGGCGTTAGTAATATCTCATTGTGGTTTTAATTTTCATTTTCCTAATGGTTAATGATGTTGAATATTTTTTCATGCTGTTTTGTCAACTGTATATTCCTTTTAGTGAAATACCTTATCTTCTACCCATTTTCTGATTTTTTTGAGTTCTGAGTGTTCTTTATGTATTCTAGACACTGATCCTTTGTTAGATATGTGGTTTGCAAAAATTTTTTCCTATTCCGTAGCTTGCTCTTTCATCCTTTTGACAGGATCTTTCATAGAGCAAATGATTTTAATTTTGATGAACTCCAGCTTATCTATTTTTCCCTTTATGGATCAAGCTTTTTGATGTTAAGTCTAAAAACTCTTTGCTTCTCCCTGGATCCTGAAGTTTTTCTCCTGTGTTTTTTTTTTTGTTTTTTTTTTTAATGCTTTGCTTTATTAGGACATCCTGAGTGTCTTTTTTTTTTTTTTTTTAAGATTTTATTTCTTTATTCATGAGAGACCAGAGAGAGAGAGAGAGGGGCGGAGACACAGGCAGAGAGAGAAACAGGCTCCATGCAGGGAGCTCCATCCCAGGTCTCCAGGATCACGCCCTGGGCTGAAAGTGGCGCTAAACCGCTGAACCACCCGGGCTGCCCCTCTCCTGTGTTTTGATCTAAAAATTTTAATAGTTTTATGTTTACATTTAAGTCCAGTGACTGATTTTGAGTTAAGTATTTCAAAAGGTTTAGGTTTAGGTCAAGGCCCTTCTATCTATCCCCATTTTTTTTCCTATTTTTTTTCTATCCCCTTTTTGATCTTTAATTGGCCCTGTCATTTGTTGTGAGTGCTAACCCTCTTCCTCCACTGAATCACTTTTGCACCTTTGTCAATAATCAGTTTGGTATAGTTGTGTGAATCTTTCTCGGTTCTTTGTTCTCATCACATACACACTGATGTATGTGCTCATCCCTCCACCAACACTATGTTGCCTTTACTACTATAATTTTATAGTAAGTCTCAATATTAAGACGAGTGGTTCATATCACTCTATGAAGAATTATTTTTCCCCTAGGGACGTCTGTCTTTCCACAGAAATTTAGAATCAGTTTGTCTATATCTACAAGAAAATCTTGCTGAGATTTTGATAGAAAGTGCATTAAACCTATAGGTCAATTTGGGGAGAACTGACATCTTTTCTATGCTAAGTCTTTCTTTCTTCTTTTTTTTTGTAATAATAAATTTATTTTTTATTGGTGTTCAATTTGCCAACATACAGAATAACACCCAGTGCTCATCCCGTCAAGTGGCCCCCCCCAGTGCCCACCCTCCTCCCCTTCTACCACCCCTAGTTCGTTTCTCAGTATTAGGAGTCATTCATATTCAGTCTCTCTTTCTGATATTTCCTACCCATTTCTTCTCCCGTCCCCTCTATTCCCTTTCACTATTGTTTATATTCCCCAAATGAATGAGACCATATAATGTTTGTCCTACTCCGATTGATTTGTTTCACTCAGCATAATACCCTCCAGTTCCATCCACCTCGAAGCAAATGGTGGGTATTTGTCGTTTCTAATGGCTGAGTAATATTCCATTGTATACATAAACCACATCTTCTTTATCCATTCATCTTTCGATGGACACCGAGGCTTCTTCCACAGTTTGGCTATTACGCTAAGTCTTTCATTCTCTGATTTCAACATATCTCTCTGTTTACTTAGGACTTTTTCCCTCTTTATCAGCATGTTGTAGTTTTTGGCCTGCAGATCCTGTCCATGTTTTTTTTTTTTTTTTTTTTTTTTTTTTTTTTTACATTTATAACTAATTCCATTTTCTTTGAAATAATCATCCTTTTATTTTTGTTATTCCCATTTGCCCCACACATAAGTCTTTTGAAAGGCAAGTGATTTCTGGTTTTTCTCCCGAAGATTGATTCTATCTTCCACACACTTCCTCATACTATTGCTTCACATGGAAAGCTTCCCCTTCCTCCCTCATCAAGGCCTCTAAGTTCTTTGTGAAGGTATTCCAATAGATCTACCCCTTGATAGAAAGATCAGGGATTATGTATTTATGGATAACTTAAAACCTGGTCTGCAACTTGTGAGTTCTAAGCAAGTCACTTCATTTTTCTGAACTTTTTATCATGTGGTAAAACAACATTAACACATAGTTCTGTATGTCTAAAATGAAAATCACAAAGTACTTACTGATAAACAGACATAGATAGTAGGTGTTCAATAAACAGAAGGTATTTTTGTCTCCCCAAATATTGTTATTTAAAGGATTTGGGTATTATTATATTTTATTGAAGTTTTTGTATTTTTATTGTTTATATTATCCTTAATGTTTTTCCTGTTGATGTTGTAATATTTTCTCTGTGTGTGTGTGTGTGTGTGTGTGTTGATTCCATGGATAATTTGTAAACTCTATATAGAGAAGAGATTGTCATTTTTCAATGTCTCTTATGGAATTTAGATATGTGTTTGCAGTTAGTGCATCACAGTGAAAGAGCTTTGACTTTGTGTCAAAAAATTCTGGATTCTCATTTGCTGTGTGGCATTGGGAAATGTTATATTCTCTGACCTTTAGTTTCCTCATCTTTAAAAAGGGGGTAATAATACTTCATAGGACTCTTGAGAAAATTGAGAGCAAACACAAAAGTCATGCATAATGTACATATAACTAATTGTAACAGAATTAGTAATTAGGTTGTCTTGAGGAAAGTATAAGGCAGTTATGGGTACTTTCTATTTCATATATAAACAAATAAAACTGAGATGTAGGTATATTTGCTGATTTACAAAGTATAATATAATTATTTGGTAACAAAATGTTCAAGAATCCCTCCTTCAGAGGTTTGGAGCTAGAATAAACTGTATGGGTGAAGAAATTCATCCTGTTTCTTACACACATACTTACAGAAACACACACACACACACACACACAGAAATCTTCTAGATGGAATAAGTGGTTTCTCCAAGGTCACTTAGCTGAATAGAGGTAGAGCCAGGAAAAACTCAGGTATCCTGATCCCCAGCCATAAGCTGTTTTCTCTGAACAATTTTTCCTCATTTGTGCCCTGCTCTTCCTGGCATCCTAGCCCAAATTGCTTCCTTACTCATTCATATTTGCTGCCTCCAAACTCATCATACTTTCTCTTCCAGCTCTGAGTCCATATGGCCATGCTCATCTGGGAGGTGGCTGTCTGAAAGTGCCGCCATCACGCTATCCCCTTCCAACCATGTGAATAGGCCAGAAAATGACTTTTGGGCACTATTACCCCGAGCTGGCTGGGATTCAGGGACACCGAGGTGAAACACCCTCTCCTGTATTTGCAAGCCCTGGAGCCAGTCTCTAGCCTTCTGCAAACCAAGATGCCTTTGGGAGCTTAGAATGCAGTTTCTGTACCTTTTTCAAATGACCCCATTGAAAGCAGGAGCACAGGGTGAAAAAAAAAAATGGCTCCTGGTTATGAGGAGTTATAAATATGAAAAATATTCTGAGTGCCCAATGGGTGGAAAACTTTGTAAGAGAGCAAATGCATCATAATTCCTCAGGTCCAATGACATATGAAGGCCTCTCTCCAATATGAGGAGTATGTTATTTACCTTTTACTTCTCTTTATAATCTCTAGGGTGGGATCACTGTGAGCTAAAATACCCAGGGAACACTTTGCAGAGAAAGTAAGAATTGAGATATGTTAGAAAAAAATCTATGGTACTAAGTTTTGTTTTGTTCTCCTGTAATGGCAAATTTCAGACCCAAACTACCAGTCATAAAAGTCGTATGATTTGCAGTCTCCAAAAGTCCCCTTTGCCAAAATATTTATGTCTTGCCATGCCACTTAAAATTTCTACAAATATTTTTCCCTCAGATTAAAATAATCCGTAACCTCACTAAACAGACTCATCTGATATATTTTGTCAGTTTAATTGTTACTGACTGAAAAGTCCACAGGCAATAGCTCAAAGGACAGGGTAGAGTTGATGTGGAGATGCAAAGAAGAGTCACATGCTCAAGGTGCTACTTTGGGAGGATGTCTTAGATGAAATTCAATAGTGAAGTCACAGAGTCATACTGTCAAATGATAATGGAAAGGGGCACTATGAAATTCTAGGATACTTGACAGAAATAGGCAAAGATGAAGGTAGAATTAAGGTTAAAAGGACATTAAAGACATACTTTTCACATTTTGAAATTCTGCCTAGAATCTGCAGAGGAGACTCTCCTCCTGGCCATGGCACAGCTGGAGCACAGCTGTTCACAGCACGACTGGCATTCATTGGGCCAGTCAAGAATTAAGGCCACCTAGACCAAAGACTGCTAGAGGGCACCAGGAAATAACTTTATTTCCCTAGAACAGGAGTCAAAAGGCCTGGGACAGATGAGGAGGAAATGTAGGCTGACTTCCTGGTCTCTCTGGCCATTAGCTAATGCCTAGGGGAATGAAATTTGTTTGCCCTTTTAACATTTACCTGTCTATTTAACTACAAATAGTAATGCTAGCCCTAAAATGATCCTTCATGCTTTAGAGAATTGGCCATTAATGTGTCCAATTGACCTTCTGCAGTAGTGAATGGTCTCCATTGACCACATTTCCCATGTACAAATCTTTAGTAATAAATTTACTGATTCTAGAAGTCAATAGACTGAATGGCTTTTGTGTCCTTAACAGGTATGAATAAATTAAACCTCTAGGCAAGAGAGACTTAGTGGAAGTTTGTATGCTTTCTTTTTGGAAAAGATGGATTTTTTTTTTTTTTTGGCTTCCTTTCCTGCTTTCCTGACTCAGCAGAGGATGGATCTTATGGCTCATCAACATGCATGGGCATTCTTCATATAAGAAAAGGATTGGTTTAGTCTTGCTTATTCATCATGAAGTCTATGTCTACATATGGCCAACAAATTGAGCATTTTGTGCATTATCCAGATTTGCAGCTGCCTTATGGCTCAGCTGATTGGCTCAGTGATGCTACAGACTAAATTGGACACTAAGATATCTTCAAGTCACACACAAAAAGTTTATTCACTTATTTTTTTTCAATAGGGCTTGTAGAGGTATAATGCCTAGTGCTGGTCACTGTACAGAATCCATGTGGTAGTGGATTGTGCGCAAAGAGGACCCAGGTAAAATATTCTTTCCATTAAATAATCAAAAGGAGTGAAGAAAATTACCTGCTGTTTCCTCAGTGACCCAAAGGGGATAATCTGAACACTTTAACTTTACAATTCCAGCCTTGTTACTAATGGGGATGTTTTGCTCTACAGAATATTGCAGAGCCTTTATTTTAGATGAATTCAGCTTTATTAACTTTTTGAAATGCTTTACATGTAGTTGTGAAGTTTCTCAAAAATTTCTCCTCTTTCAAAATGACTCACACTTACTGCCCACTCATGGCTTCCAACACATTCCTTCATTTGGTGATTCAGCAAACATTTTTGTATACTCACTATGCTAAATGCTGGGAATAAAATGATGAACATATTTGGCCCTTCCCACAGTGAAATTTTAGTCTCCTAGAAGAGACAGAGAATAGAATTTCTGCAATAGAATTTAGAGGAATCAAAATGAGATATGCGTGAAATAACTAAAATATAGAACACAACTCTCCAAACCACCTTCACAAAATGAGAAAAAAAATTAGAGTAGAGGGATTAGTTGGTTTTCAAATTGAAAATAATGTTTGTAAGTAAACTAGGAGAGAAGGAATCCAAGTAGCATATATGGCATAAATGGCAGCTCAGAGGTATTAAACACTAATGACCTACTTGGAAAATTGATCATAGTTAGGTATTACTAGAACATAACCTTTGTGATGAAGAGCACAGGAAAATTAGACAATGATAATGGAGAGAGGAAAGACTAGAAAGTGATATGGCCAAATCCTGAGGTGCCTGATGCTTAGATCCCATCTGTTCTCTAAGGAAGGGTATTGTGTATAAAAATATCTGCACTCTAGAAAGCTAACTAAATTGGATATGAGTAGAAACTGTAGTCAGGAAAGCTACTTGAGAAGCTATCTCATTGGTCCAGGGATAAAAAATTCAAATCAGGACAGTGGTAGTTGGGGTAGAAAAAAACAGCTAAATGTAAGTGGTATTTTTTTAGGAAGCAAATAATTGGCAAATAATTGAATGCAAGGGTAAGTGAAAAGTAACAGGTAAGGGTAGTTGGAAAGATCAGGCCTGTGTTACTGGGTGCATGTTAATTCCACTAATTGTTATAGCAAATATCATAGTGACTCAGTGCTGGGGCAGTGAGGGACACAGAAAATGAATACAATTTATGGTTCCTTTAGAATATCCAGGGGACAATATTCACTTAATCATTGAAAACATAAGTATAGAGCTCTAGAAAAATATCCAGACTAGACATAGACTTTAGAAATATTAGATTGAAAGGAATAATGACAAATACCTAGGTATATGCAAATCCAAATATAAAGAATATATGATTAAGACAGGTTGATACTAAAAAAGCAAATATAAAATTCCCATGTATCAGTCAATTAGAAAGACCAAACCGATACCAAGTTTCTAAAACACTTTGTTTTCTGGAGCAGTTTATTTTTCATATTGCCTTATTCCTCTACTTCTTATATGGTGTTTACATGGATTCAGTGTGAGAAAAGCATGTGACTAAAGTACATTATCAGACAGAAGGAAAAAATATATATGAGATATACATTCCATATCATAGATTAAATTATCAATATTTTCAATGAAATCTGATTCCATTTCCATACAGCCTGTGAGTTCCTTTGACTACTTCATCCTGAACTGTTCACACAAAGTTTCTCATAGGAAGTGATAACTGAACCTTATTTTAGTGGATAGGTTGTATAAAGGTACAAAAAGACTTAATAGTTACTTAAGGAAGATATGTAAATTGCCAAATTGTTGTATTATTTGGAGTAGAGTTAGAGATTTACTCAATTAGTTCATAGAAAACAATCTTCCTCTTCATAGACAAACTAATTGTAAGAAATTTGCCTAATTTCTGATTTCACACACACTGAAAATCCCAACTGCTTCAATGAAACTACTGATGCTAGCATCATCCAGGATTTCTTCCATTATTATATAGAGGGGTCATTTATATTAGATCTGTCTGTAGCATTTTATTTTATTTTAAAGATCTTATTTATTTATTGATTGATTGATTTATGAGAGACAGAGAGAGAGAGAGAGGCAGAGGCACAGGCAGAGAGAGAAGCAGGCTCCATGCAGGGAGCCCGATGTGGGACTAAATCCCAGGACTCCAGGATCATGCGCTGGGCCAAAGGCAGGCACTAAACCACTGAGCCACCCACGGTATCCCTGTCTGTAGCATTTTATACTGTGAAATATCCCTCCGTCTTGATATTCATTCTTTCCCTAATTTTTATGATGTCTCATTCTTTTAATGATTCTTAAAACTCTTTAGAAACTTCTTGCCAGTCTACTTAATATATATATATATATTTATATTTATATATATTTATATGTATATATTCCTCAAAGGTATATAATTCATACCAATATGGTCATAAAAGAGAATACAGCTTACTTATTCAATTTTGGAATTCCACAGGATAAATTAAAACCACATGATTTGGAATAATCTGCAATGCAAATAATATCAATATATTAATATATATATCAATATATAAATATATATTTACATCAATATATATTTAGAAAGAGAGAGAACACAAGCAGGAGGGGCAGAAGAAGAAGGAGAGAGAATCCCAAGCAGACTCCATGTTCATGTGGAGACCAATGCAAGGCTCAGTCTCACAACCCTGAGATCACAACCTGAGCTAAAGCCAAGAGTCAGACAGCCACTTAACTGACCCAACTGTCTACTTCTTTAAATTACTATTTTTCAAGTCACTTTTTATCACAAAACACAGAAAGCGCAAAAATACCTTTCTTGTAACTACTACCTAAGTCAAAAAACAGTTTTCCCAGCCACTTTAGAGGCCTGTCCATGCCATCAGGCGTGCCAATCACAACCTCTTCTCCCCACTAAGCCATTATCCCAAGTTACAGAACCACAAATTTTTCCCTCTCCTTAGATCTTTTAAATTTGAATCCCTTTCCTTATCACATGCCCCTCCCTCAATTCCCTGCAACACATACACCTTTTTGTTTTAGAACCTGAGTTATTTGAAATTAACATTTCTTGAGTGAGTATGGTGTGATGTCTTACAAATGCTTCATCATTTTACAGGCCAGGTAATGGGCAAGAATGTTTGTCTTTGGGAAGGGGTGAAATGAAAAGGTGGAGGGAGTAACATGATTCGATTGCCAAACCCACTGTTCTTTCTATATATTCTAAAAATTTCCAGCTACATGATGAATCTTTTGGACAAAGCTGCTGGGAGAGGGAACAAGAACATGCCAAACTGTATATGTACCTCATCAGAGGACACAGAAGCCACAGTGAGTATATTCTTTTTTTTTTTGTTTTTGTTTTTGTTTTTTTTTTTTTGCTTTTTTCCTTTGTCCTCCAATCTACAGCATATCCTTTTAACACAGTGAGTATATTCTATATGCTTCTGTGCTCAGCTACTCCAAGGGATATGGAGATAAGGATGCCAATGTAACTGCATGTAGTCGTGGCATACACTGAGATTACCCTTACAAGTTCTCCACACAAACATGATGGGAATCAGATGGCTTATTAGAAAACCTTATTAGGTCACCTGAAAAGGTGAAGATAGCAAGATTTGAGAGGCCAAGAGATTAAGTTTAAGGTCACCAGCAAGGTACCGGTGGAGACAGAAACTTGGCTCTCCTCAAGGCTTCATGCAAAATGATCAGAACTGGCATGTTCAGGTGGTAGGAGAATGGAAGAGCGTGAGTAAACAGAGACATTGGAGAAAGTTTTTCAATAAAAGAAAAGAGTGGACACACACACACACACAGGATAAATGGGAATTCAGAATTTTATCAAGCTTCCAACAACTTTATTTCTCTCTCTCTCTCTTTCTCTCTCTTTCCAGCAGTTAGAGGAAAAGAATCATTGCCTTATCACACTGCCCAGTACTATGATTATGCCAGAGAAAATTAGTCAAATGGCCAAAATATGGAGAGTAGGAGGATACACTAAATGAGAGGAATGATCTATAAGGATTACAATGAATTCCTAACAGGTATATAATTCATACCAATATGGTCATAAAAGAGAATACAGCTTACTCATTCAATTTTGGAATTCCACAGAATAAATTAAAACCACATGATTTGGAATAATCTGCAATGCAAATAATATCAAAAAAGAATAAATATATGAGCGACAAATTCTTAAGAAGAAGAGTAGGAATTTGGAGAACAATTGGTAATCTATATCACAAAAGACACCCCAATCTCATTGTTTATATTATAAAAAGCATTTTCAGATTTCTCAGTAAAAAAATGTTCCCTGATGTCTTTATCACAGACAGAGCCCTGTATTTACTGGATGTTAAAACCAGGACACTGACTCAGTAATTAAGTGTCACCCAAAGAATGTTTTATTACTCATGTTCTGTTACTCCTACTACAACTTTGAAATCAGGAGAATCCATGATGTAGTTAAGCTCTGGAAAGGAGCATACTGTAAGTTTAAAGGATGTGGTATAGGTGGCTTGTTTGAGGAATCATTAACATAAGTTGTTTGGGGATGAAAGACAATTTCCTCTATAACAATACATTATGTAAAATGCATTTCCTTTCAACTTTCATACCAGAGAAGGGAGAAGGGGGAAACAAAGAACATATCTGCCTCCTGAGCTGTGTTGACCATGCCCCTCTTTTCAATATGAATTTCTCCAAACTGTTAAGTTCCCAGCTGCTGCCACAACGGAATATCCCAAGAAGAGGTCTCCATATGCTGTTGCAAAGCTGATCACACTCAGCTGCTGGAGGAAGTTGAGAGCTCTGAAGTAGCAGCTGCCAGGCACTTGCTTTCCATTGTAGCTGGACACAGGCTATGTGCAGAGTTGCTGCAGTGGCTGGAGGGCAACCTGAATTGAAGAGGAGGAAGGAGCCTGTGCAAGTAGGTTAAGGAGGAAAAGGCAGCTGCTAGGTAGATTCTCAGTGGGATCCAACTGCTCCTGGGCCTCCTTTCAGGGCAAATCCCAAACACTAGAAGCTGAACATGAAGCTGCTTCTCTTGAAATATGGATGTTGTTTTGTCCTAAAGAATAAATCCTAGAATGAGCTTCTTTCCTTTGTAAGAGAATACATTAGTGACAGTAGGAAAGCAATTGTTATTTCCTCCCTTCACGACCTTTATCAGGATCTACATGTGGTCACACTGCAGTGGCCACTAGACTCCATCTGTGCACTGTTGCCTCCAGAACTTTGCCTGTGACTTACTCTCATGAGAAAATGCCACTATCTACCCCTTAGCTTTAGTTTTCATAATCTTCCATTTTTTAAGGCCCAATTCAAAAGACAATTCTTGAAGTCATCCAGTTTATTGAAAATATGATCAATGTCTTATTCTATCAGGCTAGTTGCTGAGGACAAAAAAGGTGAAAAACATTATAACCCAAACATAGCCTCATTGTTCTTACCATCACTCAGGGGTAGAAAACTATTAGTTTCAAAGTAAAACAATCATAAACTTGATTGGTCAATTGATACAGAAGGGTAAAGAAGGGTCAAGATGGAACACTTTGATACTTATACAAGAGTTAGGGAGGGGTGGTGGATCACAGTGGTTCCTGGAAGAAACTATGGAGAAGATAGTTCTGAAAGATAGGTAAGAGTGAGCTGGATTTCTTTTTCCATTACTTGAGAATTGGGAGGTAAGGATTCTGACCACCCAATTCCAGTGTGTGTGTGTATCTGTGTGTGAGGGGGGGATGTTTCCCCACACCAACAAACAATTCTCCACTACCAGCTGGATGTCCTATAATTCAACTAAATTCTGACACTATCTACCCAGAGACAGCATCAACTTCCACAGATTCAGGGCTTGGTCCCACAAGATTGCCATCCACTTCAGATACCAGTCTCAAACCTAGGTTGGCACCTCTGTTTCTGACTGACCAGCTATAGACTAGAGGTTCCAACAGACACTTTCCTTGAGTTCGATTGATTTCCCAGAGCTTACAGAACTCAGGAAACTTATTTTCTCACTAGGTTATTGGTTCATTAGAAAAAAAAAGATACAGTTTAGAAGCAGTGGGATGGAAGAGATATATAGAGCAAGGTATGAAGAAAGGGTATGAAGCTTCCATGCTTTCCCAGCATGCCATTCTCCCTCAATCTCTGTGTATTCACCAACCCAGAAGCTATCTGAACATTGTCCTCTTGTTTGTTTATGGGGGATTTTTTACATAGACATCAATGTTAAATCATTGGCCATTGGTGATTGAATTCAACCTCTGCCCTTCTTCCCTCCCAGGAGGTCAGGGAAATGGGACTAAAAGTTTCAAGCCTCTAATCATATGGTTGATTCTTCTGGTAAGAAGGTGCTTAGGCATTTTCCAAAAGTCACTTTGTTAACATAAACCCAGCTATAGTGGAAAGGGGCTTGTTATGAATAGCAAGACATCCATTCTACCTTTATCTTTATGGCTCTGAAGTGATTTTGGGAAACTGAGGGCAAGAGACTCAATATTGTGACCAAAGATATTCCCATTGTTCAGGAAATTCCAAGGCTTTTGGGAGCTGTGAGTCAGGAGCCAGGGACAAAGATCACATATATATTTCTTAATATAAATCACAATCTCACATGTGGATAGAAAGAAAAACTATGGGGATCCCTGGGTGGCGCAGCGGTTTGGCGCCTGCCTTTGGCCCAGGGCGCGATCCTGGAGACCCGGGATCGAATCCCACGTCGGGCTCCCGGTGCATGGAGCCTGCTCCTCCCTCTGCCTGTGTCTCTGCCTCTCTCTCTCTCTCTCTCTGTGTGACTATCATAAATAAATAAAAATTAAAAAAAAAAGATATGCATTTCTTTAAAAAAAAAAAAAAAGAAAGAAAGAAAAACTATGTCAGGCAGATGGAATAGCATGTGGAAAGTTCCAGAGCTGAGAGAGTCCATTATGCAGAAGCAAAATGGACAGATGTTCAGTATGGCTGATGTAGAGAGAAAAAGTGGCAAAAGACAAAGCTAAAAAGCCAGAGAGCTGATATGGTTTGGGGGTGTTCTAAGCCATGCCAAGGAGTCTATGCTCATTTAATAAAAATAATGAATCAAAATTCTTGCAAAAGTGGAGTCAGCTGACTAGGTATTTATTTCCAAAGGGAGAAGGGGCATTTTGGCTGCTGTGAAGACATGATGTGGTAGAGCAAGGCTGAAGGCAGCGACATCATGTAGTCTGCATTAGAGATGGTTGGTTCTCAACAGGGCAAAGAGGATTGTGGGAAAGGGAAGTGTTGAAATAAATGCAGAAAAGGCAGGCATGATGAACTCAGTTGGAGACTAATAAAATCTGAAGTGTCCATTAAGCATTGGAATATACATATGGAGAAGAATCAAAGAGGCAGATGCCAATTCAGTACTAATTGTCATCTATGGAGACAAAAGATTACCAAAGGAAAATACAGGAGTGAAGAATTAAGTCCCTGAGGATAGAAGTGAGGGGTACCCCACATTTAAGGTGGTTACATTGATCCTCACAGTGAACAATGATCTCTGTGCCTCTAAATTCCCATAATAATCTGCCTGTATTTCTCTCTGGCATTTATCACACTAGCCCTATAAAATATGATTATTTTGATCTTTTAACTTTGTTTTATCTGTTTTCCCCACAACTCAAGTGTTTATCAAGTACCAGATATAATTTCATATGTATTATGTCTCTTTTTGCTCAGAACAGATTTGAGAGATAGTTGCTATGATTTTTCCTATTTGGCAGGGATAAGGCTGTTGTGTTCTCCAAATCATCTCCCCCGATACACAACCTGACCTAATGTTCCAGCTAGTCTTATATTTGGGCAGGGCAATCGCTGACACCAGGCTGAATTCTACCTAAAGAAACATGGGTGGATCTGATTTATGCTACTTATAGGGCTGGCCTCTAGAAAACCTCCCTCATGATACTCCAGGCTTTTTACCTTCATCTGATGTACAAATGAAGAATACAGTGATGCATTCCAAGGCTCTTGTGAGACATTGGAATTTCAGTCCTAAATAGCTTCTTGGAAAAGAGTGACCCTCAAAAAAATCTCCTGAGCAGGAACATATACCAGAAAGTAATGTAAGTGAACAATAATTTTTTTAAAATGAGTTTGGGTATCATTTGTCATAGCAATTAGCTTAATGCATCAATTTAACAAATAACAAAAAAGGGAAATTAAATTTAGTAAAATAAAAATTATTGATTCCAGGTGACACAACTACTAAGTGCCTTTGCTGGAATGTTGATTTATATATTTGAACACACACACACACAGAGTTATATCTTACAAACTTCCATTCTAAAATGCCCCTTTCTCTGAACTCACATAATATTAGAGCACAGAATGATGCCTCGTCCATAGGACAAAGGCCATGACAACGTATGTTAAAAGGAACAATTGGGGCTGTAGTGATAATGTCGTTTCCACGCCACCTGACGGACGGGTCACAAAATCATTGATAGAAAATCATCCACAAAAGCATTGCTTGTGAATTTGTCATTTAGAAAATCAATGTCTAAAGGCAAAGCACACTAAGCCAAAACTTGATTTCTAGTCTTTTCCTCCCATTAACTTGTGGCATTGTCATGGAAAAATAACATACAAAATAACAGCCCTCCAAAGCCTCCCCTTATCTTTTAGAGTTCTGGGACTACAGAACACTGAATTTTTAAAATCCTTTAAGAAAATTTTGTTTAAGTTACTAATTTTTCTTCAAGCAATTCCATCTTGCAAACAGCACCATCCTTAACTGGGATTTTAAAAGAAGAAAAGGAAACTAATATCAGAAATACAGGAAGAAATAATCCAGAGAGCAGTGCAATAAAACAAAAAAAGTGAATTTCCTAACAGGGCTGCTTTGCAGGCCTTGTCAGCTATCATAGTTAGTAATATCATCATTAAAATCCTATTAGCAGCTAAACAAAATGTTCAGAAGTAAAATAATCAAAGGGGGCTTTTAAATATGCAGAATTCTTGTAATTTGTTGTGAAATGTAGCACTCAGTACTAGGAATTGGGTCTGCAATTTGAAATCTTGCTGCAAAAATGTCTATACTAACAACAGTGATCTGTTTGTCTATCACAACAGGTGTTACTCTGATTGCTGGCTATCCAAATAAAGTTGAGAAATACATCATATAGAAAAAACAGAATGAAGATGAACTTCAAATAAACCAATATATCTTCATCTTTATAAAACATATGTTTTATACATAAACAATTTCCAATGAAGATTAGTTGGCAACCTAAAACCTGTTTGAACAAGCAATATTTAGATTTAGCTATTAGGACAACTTACCTTACAATGAAATTAAGGAAAATCTTAATCATGCCCAAGCTTAATTAAATTGGATCGCCTTGGTATACTTATTCGTGTCATCATAATGAATGCCTAAGTCCATGATGATAAAATCATACATCTGAGTTTGAGCAGAAAGACACCAAGAGAAAGACAGAAAGAGAGAACTTAATCAAAGTCCCAGCATGAATACTTGTGCTTTGGGGAAAGGTAAAAATAATATAAGTAGAGGAGCAAGGAAAGTTCCTAACTAATGGGTAAAGCCTACTAAGAGAAAGCACAAGTGATATATATATATATATATATATATATATATATATATATATACACACACACACACACACATATATAACACACACATATATATGCTACACACACAACATAAATATTTAATATTTATTATAACCTCTGTTGCGCCTTCAAGAGAAAAGATGTTTTTCTCCTTATACTTTAGACCCAGAACTCATTCAACTCATTTTTTAAAAATTTTCAATTAGAGAAACCTTATTTTAAAATCATAGCTTCTGTTCTGTTTCTTCTGTTCAAAGAACAAATCAAAGAGTGGAAATACAGGTTGAAGTTGGTGGACAATATATGTTTGACTTTCAGTTCAATAACCCCATGGCAAGGACCAGCACACAAACTACAGCTGATCCAAATTGCCTCTGAGATTCCCGCCTTCAAATATACTCATCCAATGATTCCCATTTTATCTTTTTTAAATAAAGATTCTTAGAATCATAAAAAATAAATACGCCGTGAGTTTGTGGATTGTTTTCTTCTTTTTCCTTTTGGCTGGTTCATGCTGTGTTAGTGGGATAATTCTTTATCCAAAGCGCTGGCACTCCGGTGCCATCAAGCCGTGATGATTTTTGCCTTATTGCATTTAGCAGCGCTTCAGCATTATGGCTGCATACTTCCTCAGGGAACAGGAGGGGGCTGGAAAAAAAAAAGAAACAAAATAAAGACAGAAAGAAATAATCATTGAAGAACATCCTCAGGGAGTGCAGAAAAGCAAAAGCCAAAGCAAGTAACAATGTACAGTATTGTGAAAATTGTGTGAACCTGTTACAGGGGGATATATGTGTTTGATAGAATTTCAATTATTTAAGACCCTAGAAAGAGATTTTACTCATTCTTCTTTTAGAAAAGAACCATCTGCAAATTATTTTGTTTCTTCCTCTTATTCTTTTTTCCCCCACCATCTCACTTTCAATCTTTAATGCTAGACTCAGGTAACCAAGGTTATTCTGCATTGTTGCATTGCTTTTTTATTTATTTGTTTTGCTGCAGTTCATCTAGTTATGAATGTCAGGATGACATATTATAAGTAGATATCACAAAGTCAAGTGAATTGCAGACAATCATTCTGTTTTAAATTTACTTCATCTTTGTGAAGCCAAATAACATTGGGTTGTGGCTTTCTGCTCCTGGACATCACTGAAGATGGATATGGCTTTTGAGAGGCTGGGCATTATTAAAATTTTTTTTAGAGGAGTGAAACAAAGA
This sequence comes from Canis aureus, assembly GCF_053574225.1. Classification (NCBI taxonomy): domain Eukaryota; kingdom Metazoa; phylum Chordata; class Mammalia; order Carnivora; family Canidae; genus Canis; species Canis aureus. The sequence continues at coordinate 31,001,758 of NC_135616.1, forward strand.
TTGCCCCAACTTGTCCAGATTTTAAAGTTGGACAATTTTTTATGAAGAGAGAGATTATAGTAGACAAAAGTAGAAAAAGCTCAAAGTGTGAGGAAGTACAAAGGGCATCCCATATAGTGTTAGTGAGCAAAGACAAGTCTTGAGTTTTAGCATCGGTAGGAAACAGATGGTTGTTTTTATGTCTAGTAAGCAGGTTTTTGCTTTCTGTAGCTCCTTAGGTGTGAGGGTGGTCATTTGTCTATGACACAGAAGAGATTGAAACCATCTAACTCCTGTGGAGCTGTGTTAATCTTTGTAAAGTCTAACAACATGATTTCAGTGGAAGATAGAGAAACAAGTTTTTCATCTTCGAAATGGGTGAGCTTTTAACAAAGACACAGAATCACAATATGAGCAGCAAAACACAAAGAAGTGTCATCTCCCATCCTCTTAAGACCCAGAAGAGAAGAAAGGGGAGGAACCTTCCGGAAAGAGTAGAGTTAAGCATGACATTTCCTCAGTTATAAAACAGACTGACAACAATGAGGTACATTGGTAAAGTCTTTACAATAAGTTGTGTGTCCCCAAATAAGTCTTTACAATAGGTTGCATGTCCCCAAAGAAACAGAGTTTTAGCTTGTTTGCTGCGGAAGGACTTGATAACATCTGAAGCAGGTCCTCATAGGTCGGAATGGTATGGACCAAACAGATGTCCCATTCTTTCACACTGACATAAAGACAATGACATTGAGTGCTTCTGAGAATGGGATTAGCTGTGGGCCATTCTTGCCTAATGATAGCCAGGAATTTAAGGCATATATTCCTTAGGTAGGAGAAACTTAGAGTGAGCCATGGTAATACTTGGCAAAAAGCCAACCTTACATTGCACACATCACACTACTTACTACCTAAAGTCTAATTCATGGGGGACCTATTGATTTTCTGGTCAATATATTCAGGCTATAATTAATTTAGACGTGTTTCAGTCACCAACAAAATGGCATCTTCTTAGGAAACCACAAACTCTATAAATTCAGTTGTCCCAGAGAATGCTATCAAAGTAAGAGAATGAATCTAGACTTAATAAGGAAGTTAAGAAGCCACAAGGATCTTTATAAATCTAAGGAACCATCTAAGTGCTAGATGAACTACATAAGCTAAAGTCTTTAAAAAAATGCACGAATTTCACATGATATTTGTCTGCTGCTTATCCTCTGTTAACTCAATAGAAAAGCATTCCCATTTTATAGCAGAGGAAATAGATTATTTGAGCGCTCATAAAAATATCGCATATAATAATATGCTAGAAATTCTTGAAATTCTACATGGTGTCAGAATTAGGCCTGAAAAAATGGAGCCATCCACATTCAACTCCAAAACATGTACCCAATACCAGAGAAGCTGGGTGTCTATTCAGAAGATCCTTAGATCCCAACCCCAGCTCTCCCCGCTTCTAGTTAAGTGATCTCACTGGGTAATTTAATCTCCCTTGTGTCCTGCTCTTCTTATTTATAGAATAGGGTAAATTGGATGCTTATTTTAGGGTTGCTGGGAGGCTTATGTGAAATTGTAGGCATTTTCATTCTATTTTCATTCCATTGCTTCCCAGAGATGGAATAAAGAACAACCAGTGGTCTTACTCAGTCCCAGTGTCAGTGTCCTGAGAGAAGAATAATATTCTAATTCTTGAGACATGGATGCTCAGAGAGGGTGAAGAATATGGAAACACTACTTAATAGAAATCTTAGGCAACTGAGAATTGCAATGAAAGCTATAATTTATTATTATGAATGTTTGTTTTGTGTTCTGTTGAAAACGCTGAGTTGAGAAGCCAATAGATATACGAGCTTCTTGCTATTGTGAAGAATTCAGGATGCTGCCATAAACTGAGGAAACTGGTTTTAATTTTCAGTTTGTATAATATTCCCAACAATTTGACATGGTCAACAGGGAAAATATATGCCTATGTTTTTATTTTCATGTATTAATTAGTTACTTTATAATGATACAATCCATCTGAAAGACCTCTGTATATAGTACAAGTGATAATGACAAAATACTAAATGTGTCACTAAAAAATGCACTGACCAGAAACACTGCAAAGTTTAAGAAGCTGATTACATACTTATGATGTGCTAGGAACTATTCCAAATGCTTTGCTTGCTTTATTTTATTTAGTTCATACACCAACCCTACAATTGGAGAATGTTTAGTCAATTATATTAAATATTTTCTGGTGAGTTACAGAGAAAGGACTCCAGTGAAGGCAGCCTGACTTCAGAATCCATAGCCCATCCTCTAGGCTGTATGTCCGACCTAATTGCAAACAATGCAGGGGGGGAAATTGTAGTTCACTTCAGCCATAGGTATTTATCTCTGTGTGGAAGATTTAAGAAATACTTTTAGGACATGGTATATTTTAACTGATGCTAAACCCATCAGTAAAATGAACACAGTACTCAGAAGTGTAAGAATATTGTGTTAGAAATAGTATTATAGAAAATATGTAATAAATTGTAGTGTGTAGGGGAGGAGAATCAAGCTGTATTTTAGCAAGCCTGCATTGGTATAGAATCATAGATTCCTGATTAGCTCAATGGAATTCCAGACAGCAAATAATCTGGTCCTCTCAACTTTAGAAGTTAGAAAGGAAACTGAGGGACAAAGAATACCGTAATAGTAAATGAACTATATTTTGTATTATTTTTAAAGGATTTTTAAATTTATTTGAGAGAGAGAGCACACATGAGCGGGAGAGCGGCAAAGAGAGAGGAATAGCAGCAGACTCTCCAGTGAGTACAGTCTCATCACAACCCTAAGATCATGACCTGAACTGAAACCAAGAGTTGAACGCTCAGCCAACTGAGCCACCCAAGCACCCCTCTGTATTTTGTATTATTAATTAACCTTTCTGTTTCACTTCTCACTGAGTAGCCAAGCTGTACAACCTTAAAAGGCAGTTAAGTGTCACCCAGGGAAGGTCACTGAGAGAGAAACATGCACAAAAGGCACTAGTGGTGCTGAGTTTACTCAAGAGGAGAGAAAGAGTATATAAGATGCAACCCCTTGCAATCTGTGCATTCCCCAGGGCCAGCATATTCATCGCCAGCTGACAAAAATGTGGCTGCATACATCCCACTTCCTGCTGCAGTAGAAGGATCTTGAACCCTCTCCCTTGGGGTCTGAAATACAGAAAACTGAGGATGTGTCTGAGGGCCAGTGACACAGTTCTGGCAATCAGAAGTTTGACATGAGTCTCACTGGGCTAAAATCAAGGTGTTCGCGGAATTGCGTTCCTCTTTAAGGCCCTAGGGTAGAACCCGTTTCCTTCCCCTTTTCACCTTTTAGAGGCCAAGTGCATTCCTTGGCTACCTTCCATTTTCAAAGCCAGCAATGGCTACTTGAATCTTTCTCACATCTCATCACTTTGCCGCTGAAACCCCCATCTCTCTTTCACTCACGAGGACCCAAACTGAATAACGCAGGATAATTTCCCAATCTAAAGTTCAACTGATTAGTAATTCCATCTACAACCATAATTTCCTTTTGTCAAATAACATAACACATTCACGGGATATAAGAGTTAGGATATGGATATTTGGGAGATGGTGTATTAGTCTGTCTACCCCATAACTCATACCCAGAACATCCAGATAAGAAAGAAAACCTCTAGGCTCTCCAGAAACAACTCAGAGAGGAAACTAGAAACTGGTCTTTAAAAACGGACTTAGCAGGGCTACCACAGTCATGTCCAGGTGTCACAGAAACCCTGCAAATGGCCTTGGGATGGTCTTATGCTCAAAGACACTGAGATTCTGGAGAAATGCTTCATGACCTCTGATCATTGTTTACTGTGAAGAGTTGGATACGCAGATTGATGAGGAAGAGGGATTATTCTAATCCAAAACTTTCCTAAAACATTCCTAGGAAGATCAGGATTTCTGCCTCCTAGATTCATTCCTCAATCCATAATACATACAACAAACACTTGAAACTAAGTCTCTAGCTCTGTCCCAGGGTTGTGTAGGTAAAAAGGTTTATATTTCAAATATAAGACAACAATAAATTTGGACTGACATGATCAAGATGACTCAAGGTAAATGGATTACCAGTGGCACTGGCAATGGTGTGTATGGTATAAAGTAGGAAATCAATGAATGTGTATAAATTAATCAATTAGCAAGGTACATTATCCTATATACACAAGAATAATGTTAGTAAAACAGCAAATAACATTTGGAGTCCGGATAGTAGGAATCCACAGAGCTATTTGTGGCTATAATTAGAAATCCAGCATGTTGAGGTCAACATGATCAGGAAAATGGACTAATCAGCAAAGACTAACTCATAAGACCATGATAAGGTTAAACTCTTTACATTTTAATGTAAATCTTAGCCAAATAAACAAAAGTCACATGGAAGTCTGAATAAGCGCCCCCCCTAGGATATCTCTGTCCTAATTCTTAGAACCTGGGAATACATTACATTACGTGGCAAAAGGGACTTTGCAGATGTAATTAAAGGTTATAGATTTTGAGATGAGGAGACCATCCTGGTTTATCCAGTAGACTCAATTTAATCACATGAGCTCTTAAAAGTAGACAACTCTTCCCTGTTAAACTTAGAGAGATGTGATGGAGTCAGGAGACTCCAAGCATGGGAGGGACTTGACACACCACTGTAGGTGCTCAAGATGCATAAAGGAAGCTATAGACCAGGGAATGTGGAGGTCTCTAGAAGCTGGGAATGTCGCTAAACTGGCCACTAACAAAGCTGCAGAACCTCATTCATAAAATGGCAAGTAACTGAATTCTGCCAACAACTTGAATGAGCAGGAAATGGATTTGCCCCCGGAGCCTTCAAAAAGGAACAGATACTGCTAGACTCCTTTTTTTGACCTACAGGATAGTAAGATAATAAATTTGCATTGTTTTAAGCCTTTAAATATATGGTAATTGGTTACAGTAGACAATTCAGTCCTCTAACATAAAAAGTAGAGTACAATCATTATCTTTGTGCTTTGGAGCAACAACCATACTATTTACATGGACAATTGACATCTATTTACTCTTATGGTTGCTAACTCTTCTCACTCTAAAATTGTACGATGTTCCAAGGTCCCATAAATATCAGCTTTCTCAGTCCAGAGTGTATGGGTCACAGATAGCTTTCAGAGCAGTAAAGATTTCACTCTGAAAGATCCATGTTGTCTGTACCATTTTATTCAGAGAAAATCAGCCCATATTAAATGCAGAATTGAAGGTGAAAATATTTCACAAATGGATGGTTTCTCCCTATATGATGTGTGGACAAGCAGGAGCATCTCCCTGCTTTAACTTAGGAAATCCTTGCAGATAAGCAGCTGAGCTTTGTTCCATTCTTTTCCCCACCCCCTCCTTGAGTCACTGACCCACAGTTACCAGTTCAGGGACTTCTAAAGTAAAGCCCTGGAATTAATTGCACCAATTTTCTGGGTCTAAGTGATGTCTATCTTGGTGACCCAGGGTTTTAAAGTGAATAGTTACCTGCCAGGATGTGAGAGGTGCTGTGTAGATTCATCCTGGAGGACACTGCATTACAAAGAAATCAAGCAGAAGAAACTTCTACTTAAACTGAGGTTTTGTTTTAATCAAGGTATTTTTTCTTGCTTTTATTATAATCAAGCCTTCTTATGTTATGAAATAGGAGATAAAGGATATAATCACAGCTAAGCTACTCATGGCAGAGCTACTTTGGTCCAAAAATGATATTGGATAGCCTGCTATTATGGATCTTAAATAACTGACTGCAAGCACATTACTTACACTCCAGTGTTCTGGTTTGCAGATGATGCTAAATTGGGAGGAAAGGTCATCCCTGAAAAACAATCCTCAGGTAGGAAAAGAATTAGCTCACTTAAATACCTGGGCTAATAGATGGAAAATTCAATGCAGATAAATGCAGAATAATGAGTCTCGTAGAATGTAATAAAAGGACATAATATCTCCTTAATGGGAAGGTACTACAGCATATTGACCTGAAGAGAGATATGAGTTATTTTAATAAAAACCTATATTAAAGATTATTCAGCTCCATTATTATTAAAAAAAAAATGCAGTGTGTTTTGTTAGACCTCACCTAGAGCAGCACATTCAATCTAATCACTGTACATACTCCAAGAAGCATATTTAGAATGAGCCTTAAAGGGGCGATTTGTAGAACAAGCTAAATGAAGGCACTTATCAGAGACAGAAGTTTGAAAGCAATTATAGGGAAAACTGACCACTTTCTCTTTGGTAAGTCAGACATGTTAAAAAAAGGTTGGAACAAAGGAGTGTCAGGACTGGGACAGCAAGCATATTGTACTGGGAGGACAGAGGTGAGCTGCTCATTAAATCTGCCTCTTGTTCTTCAGAATCCACTTTTATCAATGGTCTGACAATTCCATTAACTTCTTTAGCAATTATAAACCCTGGATAACAAACACAACACAGACACTCTGCTCTGACAGTTCTGCTTGTTTGGGGCCCACTACATTATTGAGGCTCTGGAATCCAGACTTTAGGATTCAGCCAATATCAAATGAGACTTTTGGGTGATAAGAATCTTCTTTCAGAGCTTTTGTCTTATGGGTGTCCTGCTTAGATTCGATTCATCTGCAGATTTCTGGAAATTGGAGAGAGCAGGCTGACAAGTATTATTCAAGACCAAAATGGAGATAGGTATAGACAGAAAGACAGAGGGATGTGGAATGATTTGAAAACAATCATCAAAGATAGGCATGGATTCTTTGGCAAACATAAAAATGATCTTTCATAATCAAAGGATAAGATAAATTGCTAATTACAAAACTGCCATTGAAAATAGGTGAAACACTCTATCGCTTACCTGGATAAATTAAAATGTGCTCTCAAGTACATGTCAGACAATTCATATCTCCCCACATTTATCTGTTATGGTACATTTCGCTCTTTAGGAGGTTCCTGGAGGAATTAAACTGTTATCATTGATAAGCAAATTAGTACAATGCTTGACTTCAGACTCAAATTGAGTGGCCCTAAGTTTCTAATTCTGGATCCTGTGGTTCTAAGTCAGAGATGCTCAATTTCAGAGCCATTGGCATTTGGGGCTGGTTGATGCTTTGTTGGCCTTCTCCTCATTGTAGGATGTTTAACAGTATCCTTGGCCTCTACCCTCTAGATGCCAAACCAGCTCCTCTTCCCACTACCTACCTGAGAAAACCCAAAATGTCTCCAGACATCACCAAATGTCCCCTCAGGGTAAAACTGCCCCCTCATTTGAGAGTTCTTATTCTAGGACTGTGTCATATGCCCTCCTCAAAAGTCCATTTCCTCATGTGTAAAAATAACAGGTTTTGCCTACTACCAACCTGTAGTCTTATGTCCAAGAATAAGGCAACAACAGTCTTGTGATTCCCAAAACAAAGAAACAGAGACTCAGAGCGAGTGGTTGACTTGTTTGCAGACTCACCAATCTTCAGGGGTAGACTTGGAGCTTTAACCAAGTATGTGAGAAAAACAACCAAAGGGGAATGGGTTTATGAGACACGGGGATAAAATCATTCAGATTATGAGCCTCACATCTCTCTGTGTGCCTTATCCAACGGACCTTAGCATAACAGTAAGGAATCACTGTGGACAGTCTATTCCAATAATCTTCAATAATTTGAGAATTATCCTGGTTTATTTTCTTCAGATATTTGTCTGATATTCTTCAGAATATTTGTCAAATCATGGCTGTGGACTGTTTTGCATACACAGAAGACAATTTTGAATAGAGCTGGAAGGAGCCCTGAACTAATGGACCAAGTTGAGAAAAATATTTGTGTTGTACAGTACTGCACACTCTGCAGTTAAACAAAAAATAAGTCATAGAAAAGGAAAGACTATTTTGTTTTTCCACAAGCTTGCAAAATTGTGTATTTTCTTCCCTTTTAGAAATTTTTTTGGAAAAACTTGTCACTCACCATGAGACTATATATCCTACCACAAGGTTTCTCTAATTTAAGCAGCCTATCTTTTGCCAAACATTAAACAAGCCATAAAACAGGAACTTTGGAACTTCAAATGAAGCTGTCAGAGATTCTTCCTGCCATCAGATGATTTGCAGCTGTGTGACTCATTTGTCTCTTTATAAGAACTCAGGGAAAAAAAAAAAAAAAAAAAAGATTATTAGCATTTCAATTCCTGTCAGCCACTGAAACTAACTAGGCCTGAAGATGTGCTGGCTTCCCTGTGCCAGTGCTACAGTGTGATACCCTGAATATAGGCCGTGATGTAGGAGGGACTTTTGAAAGGAAAGTACCTAAGAAAGGAAGCCTTACTGGTACTGAATGTCCCTGTAATAAAAAAAATAAAAAATAAAAAATAAATAAATAAATAAACCAAGTATGTACATGAATTGTCATACTCAGCTTTGCTCCATGCAGCATGGGGACAGGCTGGCTAACAGCAGTTAAGACATGCTTCAATCAGGGGAGAATGAAACCCTAGAAGATGACACAACATCTAGGATAGCATGGGTGTGTACTATCACATCATGGCCCAACATACCTCTCCATCTACCCTTCTACTCCTTGTCTAACTCAGGTCATACCATTCTTCCGGCAGTTCTCAGATGTCTACACTCCATTTATACTTAATACCACTTTCCTATGTGATTGTCTCTACCTACAGGGTTTTTGCTCCCTAGCCTCCACATTAGGAACTCTTGCTGGACCTTGCATAAGTAGATCATATGTTGCCACTGAGGAACAAACCCTGGTTCATACCAATAAAACGCTTTTTCTTTCCTCTATGCAAGAAACTACAGATGAGAAACAATGATGAGCGTGACAATCACTTCTACAAAATAGGTATTTGTCAATGTTTGATGTCTAACTGAAAAATGAATGATGAGTTGGATACAGAACAAGTCTATTTTTTTTTCTGTACTAAGATTTAATCTCTCTCAAGCCCTAGGAAGACACATGTACATACACACACATACAATTCACATAACTTCCTTTCTTAAATAGATTCATACTTTCTCTTAACCTGACACTATTGTTGTTGAACACATGCCCTCTATCCTTCACCTCTTGATCCCAATCATGTAGTTCCATTATATCTGGTAATGTTATAGTACTTCTTATACTCAAGGGGTAGTTTTCACATTTAAATAGTTTAAACATGAGAAAAAAGAGAAAAAAATAAATATTCCAAATCATAGGAAAAAATTTCACATATAGTTGTGGGTCTGTAAAGAGAACAGTTACCATGTAAATCAGGACATGGACAAATATATTTATTTTTCTTTAAAATTTAAAATGCTCAGATTAGATAACCTTTCTAAGTTATATGTGGTTGAGAAGACAGTTGATCAGACCATGATTCCTCCCCTCCTTTTATAATGTGTAAAGACTTCAAGTGGTAGGTTTTTAATTTTTTTTCATTTTTTAAAGACATTATCTACCTATTTGTGAGAGGGAAAGAAAGAGAGAGGCAAACAGCAGGAGAGAGAGATCAGGAGGAGAAGGAGAGGTAGAGGGATAAGCAGACTCTGTGCTGAGTGCAGAGCCAGATGTGGGGCTCAATCCCAGGACCCCGAGATCATGTCCTGAGCCAAAATCAAGGGTTGGTTGCTTGACCAACTAAGCCACTCAGGTGTTCCTCAAATGGATAGATTTTTTTAAATTAGGGTTTTTTTTGGTGAATAATTCTCACCTTCAAGAAAGACCTTTGGTCTTTGGTGTTTTCCTTGTGTTTTATTAATTAGCATGAAAATAATTTGAGCTCTTCTTTATTCAGTCATACAAAAACATAATAATAAATGCAGCCAGATGGATGGGATGCATATTGATTTTCTAGTTGACTTTATAGAATTTTAAAATATGAAATAATCTCAGAAATCATCTTCATCCATAAATGTATTTTGCATACAGGGAAGCTGAGGTCACCCAAGGTAACATAATTAGATAATGGCAGAGACCAACCAGATCAGAACCAGGGTCAGTTCTTGGTGTTCATTGTCTCAATATTCCCAGATACTCTAAACAGCTGGTGTGCTTTCCTATGCTGAGGGCTTCTCAGCAGCTCCACTCCTCCATGCTATAAACCCATTCTCAATGGACATTGTTCTGGGAAAGGGTTCCTGAGATAATGATCATGGTTGCCTTATTCCTAAATATAATAAAAACAGTGTCAGATGTGAGGCAAATGCTTTGGGCCCAGCTCTCCAGTTGCCTTAGTAGCACCCTTTCCTTTATCTAAGAGGAAGGGTCTGGTCTTGCCAGAGGGATAGTATCCCCAACCAAGTTTGCCTTTAATTAAATGGTGTACAGATTTTGTTCAAGCATGCAAAACTCCTTTGTTCTCGGTCTCCATTGCACTGGTATCAATTGTCTGACTATTCAGTGTGAAATCTCCAGAGAACACTTTTCTCTAACAAGGTCAGTTTGGGGTAAAGTCAGAACAGGTGCTAAATCATCTGAAATCCTTTTGCCCTTTCTTTTAAAACCATCCTTACATAACTCCAGAGATTTTATTCACCTTCTTGGTCAACCTAGTGATATTATTTTGGCTCTGAGTACTAGACACTTTGATAAGTGATAATCAAAGCATTAGAACAAATAGGATCACATTCCAAACCTCCAGCCCCCCTCAAAGTGATTGATCCAAACTCAAAATTGTAAATATTTTTCTCCTGGTAACATTTTGCAGTGATTTCTCAGACAGTAGTTATTACTTTTTTATAATTTGGATTTAATGATTTGAGAAAGCAGTGAATATTAGTTGTTCAAACATAAGAAAAATATTAAAAACAGCATATAGGGAACTTTCATTTCTCTCACCTTTATTGTCCACATGCCTAGTCAACTGCCCATTGTCACAAACAGGCAAAACTGGGATCCCTGGGTGGCGCAGCGGTTTGGCGCCTGCCTTTGGCCCAGGGCGCGATCCTGGAGACCGGGAATCGAATCCCACATCGGGTTCCCGCTGCATGGAGCCTGCTTCTCCCTCGGCCTATGTCTCTGCCTCTCTCTCTCTCTCTCTCTCTCTCTGTGACTATCATAAATAAAAAAAAAATTAAAATAAAATAAAAAAAAACAGGCAAAACTATTTTTAGTTTGTGTGAATATTCTTCTACAGAGAATTATGTGAATATAACAGTGATAGAAATATACATAGGTATAAAATATATATGGAAATATGTATACTTGTATGTACATATGTATTATATATGTGTGTGGCACATATTTTTTTTTGTTTTTTACACAAATCATAGCACAGTTTACACAGCAGTCAGCACTTTATTTTTAATTAATCTCTTTGATATATTTCCCCACTAGAACTTCTTCATTCTTTTTCTTGATTTGTTTTTCCCATAATTGCATGCTATTTCATTATAGGGATAATCTCAACCATGTAAGATTAAATAGACCAATCAGAAACATGTAGCAGTTACGTAGGTGAGAGATGATGTGGGCCTAAAATAGAGAACCAAAGCCCACTCAGGAAGCAGAACCATCACAATAGTGGCTGATTAAGCTGGGGATGGGGGAGTAGGGGTAGAGGAGGGACTTGGGATAATAGAATAGTGATCTTGGGGAAAGGTGTGTGTTTGGGACACACTGCGTTTGAAGTACACCAGTATAACTAGTTAAAACATCCAGAAAGCAGATGATGTAAGGGTTTGCAACCAGCAGCAAATTCAGTGCCTAATCTCTGCTTTACAATGTCTTCTGGGTTACTGAGCAACCAATCGGGTGCCAAGTACTGTGCAAAGCACTTGCATGCAGTATTTCTCAATCTACAACAATAATAAAGGAAGATGTTATTATGCTTACTTTAAATATGAAAAAACTCACATTGCAATCTTTTTAAAGTGACCAGTCTTGCTGTTCTTGGCCAACTGCAAGAAGCCTAGTGTAACAATTTGAAGTTAGAACTGGATTCTTCTAATAGTCATGTACACAAAAGAAGTGATTTCTTATAACAAGCATTAATATTAACAGGTAGCTGTCAATGTATTATAAAGAAATTTCTAGGCATTGTTTGACTTACAGGAATCACCTTTAACTGATCATCATAGCACAACTATGGTGGCCCCTCAGATACCTACATGCCACAATTATACATTAGCTTTGCCATTTCTTTTTTTAACAGTTTTGGACAAAACTAATTCAAATGCCATATAAATTATCTATTTAAAATGTATAGCTCAATGGTTTTTAGTACATTCACAGAGTTGTACAACTGTCAACACAATCTAATTCCAGAACATTTTCATCATCCCAAAAACAAACTCTATATCTGTTAGTACTCACTTCCCATTCCTCCCATCCCTGCTTTCTCTACTCTAGCTATCCCTAAATCTACATTCTTTGCCCATTCTGGACCTTTTATGTAAACCATAGAATAATACATTTCATATGAGTGGAATTGTATTGTTCTTGTGAAGGACTTCACTTAGCACAATGTTTTCAAGGTTAATCTACACTTATTATTCCATTGTATGTATATACCACATTTTATTTTTCTGTTAATCATTTCATGAACATTTAGGTTGTTTCCAATTTGGGGCTTTATGAATAAGATGCTATAAGCATCTATGTACAAGTTTTTGTATGGACATATATTTCCACTTATCTTGGCAAGATAAACAGGAGTGGAATTTCTTGGTCATAATGTAATCCTATGTTTAATATTTTGAGGAACTGTCAAACTGTTTTCTAAAGTGGATGCACTCTTTTACAATCCCATTAGCAATACATGACAGTTTTAGTATCTTTTCCTTCTTACTAATACTTGCTATTGCCTATATTTAAAGATTATAGTCATCATAGTGAGCGTGAAGTCATATCTCATTGTGGTTTTAGTTTGCATTTTCCTAATGACTAATGATGTTGAACATCTTTTCATGTGTTTATTGGGCATTTCTATGTCTTCTTTGGGGAGGTATGTATTCAGATCTTTGGCCCATTTTTTAATTGGATTTTAAATCTTATTGTTATTGAGTTATAAGAGATTTTTTTGAGTGTATGTTTGATATAAGTCTCTTATTAAATATATTTTGCAAATATTTTCACCACTGCCGTAGATGATCTTTTCACTTTATTGATGATTTTGTTTGTAGCACAAACAATTTTAATTTTGGTATGCAATGATTTACTTTTTTCTGTTGTTGCTTATGCTTTTGGTATCATAATATAAGAAGACAATACCTAATTCATGAAGATTTTCTCTATGTTTTCTCCTAATATCTTTGTAGTTTTGGTTTGTACATTTAGGTTTATGATTCATTTTGTATTTGTGTGTGGGGGTGTCTAAGAAAGGTGTTCAATTTCTTTTGTATGTGGATGTCCAGTTGTTTGCGTACCATTTACTCAAAAGACTATTCTTAGCCCACTGAATTTTTTTTATCACCTTTGTAAAAATCAATGAACCATTTTTTCCACTTCTTAGTGGGAAAAAAAATGTTAATTCAGAATTTGTTGTTCTATTTTCTTTCATTTTGTGAACTCTAGGGTGACTCATATGTAGCTTATTAAATGTAAAGTACCCACTTAATATATCCTTATTTATCATTAGAGCCCCATATTATTTTAAGAGCTATGATAGGCACAATTACCCCCCCAAGAGGTCCACATCCTAATCCCCAGAAACTGTGAACATCTTACTTTACATGGCAAAAGAGAATTAAGATTATAGATTTAGTTAAGGTTGCTAATCAGTTGACCTTGAAATCAGAAGATTATCCCAGATTAAATAGGTGACTCGATCTAATCACATGTCCTTAAACTGGAAGAAGTGGCAGAAAAGAGGATCAACAGATACAGTATGAAAGAGACTCAAGCCACCATTTTGAAGATGGAGAAAATAAGCCACAAGCCAAAGTATGCAGATGGCTCTAGATGCTGGAAAAGGTAAGGAATTGGATTCTTCTCTAGATCTTTCTGAATGGATCACAGCTCTGTTGACAGTTTGATTTTAAACTAGTGGTATCTGTGTAGGAATTCTCACAGAACCATAAGATAATAAATTTGCATTGTTTTAAGACACAAAGTTTGTGGTAATTTATTAGGGAAGAAATAGAAAACTAAAACACCAGTATTTTATGTTGAGTGGTTGTCTTATCCATAGAACCGTCTTTATGGCCTAGAGCCTTTTTGTTCATCTGAAGACTGGCTAATCTCTGACCAATTAGGGACCACTGTACTGTCCTCTCATTTTCCACTTGGCTTTCTTTCACTATGGCCAAGTGAAAATCTCCGTGTCTGAGGCCAGGTTCAGAAAGCTGAACTGCCTGCCTCGCTGAGTAGACAACAACTCTGGTATCCTCAGCTGCTAATATTCTGCCACTAAATCTACTTTAAAAAACATAAAAAGAAAAATAGTGGCACACTAAGGAAAATAAATGTTTAGATGAATTCATGTGCTTTCCACTAGAGAGGATAATAATAAATCTGCTGGGCAGTACAAATTGCCCTCCAAGTTTAAAGTCACCTCGTCATTCCCAGGGAGATCAGCTGAATTAATGGTCAAACATGTTAATAGAATAATGGAGTGTCCTTAACCATTTCTAGAGGAGGAAGGGGAGGGGTGTACTGGATGCTTATTTTATGGCAATTTATGTCAGTGTAAAAGTTATAAAGATTGCCAGAAAGTAAAGGAGCATGATGTAGAATCACTGGAGAAACTGTAAAATCAATATCTCTAGGGTTTTCAACACTGTACTTGGCAGGTCCTTTCAAATCCATTGCCTGCCTGATATTTTATGTATGTAACTGGCAACGGTGATGGTGGATGATGTTCAACTCATGGAGTTGGCACCAAATCAATCATCAAAAACGAAAATGCATATGTCTCTCTCCATTTTCTATCTGCTTTCTCAGATGCTGTCTGAGATTAGATCCTAAACCCAAGAGAAAGTTATCCACAGCAAAGACAGATATGAAGAATTCTAAAAGTGTCTAAATATATAGAAAAATGCAACTAGCACCACATATTTTTTCTTGGTTAAAAAATAATTTATTCAAATGGTTGGGAAGTGAGTTTTAACACTGAGACACTACTTTGCCTCCATGATATTGGAATATGTTAAAAAGATTACTATGTTTTTTGGTAAAATTGTGTGAAAGTGGAAACATATGATTACTAAGAGAATATACACTGGCAAATCATTTGTGAAGTCAAAACTGATCGTATCTAATGTGATCCCTAAGCATAATTAACCCGCTATATGTAACTAAGCAGACGCTTCCTAGAGTTTTTACATATACCTATGATTTCCCAGTAAATTCTTTGGGACCATCATTTTGATGCTGCAAATTTATATTAGTGGTAACAACATCCCTGATATTCAATCCCGCAACTCATCCACAGGTTGTGTTAAAGCTCTAATTAGCTGTATGAAAAGCATAATGATTGCAAGCATTGCTTCTGACTGACACAGTATGTCATACGGGAAACTGTTTTCTGGAAAAGAGAGTCTTAAAAATGAAAATCTGGAATAAGTGCTTTGATCAGATTAGATTTGAAATTAGGGTTGCTTATTTACCCATGTGAAATACACAATCCTGGAGACCAACTGGAGACAATGAAGAATCAATTTTCATTATAGCATATAGGTGCTGGAATCAAGTATCTGTAGAAGGCAGGGCATTAGGAACCAAGCTACTATTCTAATAGAACAATTCAGTGGAAATTTGACTACATATGAGTATAAGGACTATGAAACTGACTGTACTGGAAAGTTTGCAGACAGAAACTGATAGATGTGGGTATTTAAATTTTTAGGCTATACATGTCAGAAGGGCAAAGAACTCCTTTCTTTGATAGCTTCAAGGTTAATGTCTCTGATCATCACATTCAATGCTTGGTCTTTCTGATGACTAAGGTACAGCATACGTTGAAGTCAAAGCTATATCATATCTCCTAAGTCAAAAGTGCAGCAATGATAAAGAAATTGTGGGATCCTGAGAATTGGCATTAGGGACATTTTGATAGATTCTACTACTCATGTTTGAGTACTTAGAAACCCAAAATACAATACAGATGCATATTTTACCAGCAAAGCAGCTCCTTCTTCCCTGTCTGAGGAGTTACCTTCTCCTTGCCTGAAGACATTTATTATCTAGAGCCAAAAAAATTGACTTGCAGTGATATGTCTTTGTAAGACCCATTAGATTTTATTGTTATCACACTGCTAACTTGACTCAATTCCTAGCAGAAACTGCTAGACATTCCGGGGCTCCCCAACAAACTCTTGTAAATACCATTCTAATGCTTGAAAACTGGTAACAACTGCAATAGCTTTCCTCATGTTTGATCCTCCCAGCTCTTCCAATAGATGCATAAATCTCTAATTCTCTTAAAATACATACAAAGTTTGACCCAGAGGGATCACCATATAAATGGAAAGAATCACAAGATTTATATTTATATTAGCAGAATGTTGCTGAATATGTGTGGGGATTGATCCTGAAAGTGTAAGACCAAGGACAATGAAATTGTTAGATCAGGTCAAATGTATCAATACATGTGCATTGACCAGAGATTCTGGATTCAGTAATCTAGCCTGAAGAATGAGAGATTTTCACACTTTTTGCTAAATACCTAAACTCATAACCTCTACTAAGCTTTGGCTGAGCCAAAACTTCCTTTTCATACCTTGGTTAGGAACCTAAACACAGTGAAGTGTTGGATTGGATTATGTATGGTTACATCCATCCCCCTAAATATGCACCTTGGAGAGATCCAGAGTATACACCTTTCACCACAACATTGAAAAATATATTGGGGAGGACAGCACAAACAATTCTAACTAGATTTGCAGAGGCTGGCCTCTGAAAAGTAAGAGGTGTTAAAACTGAGACAGACTTCCTGATTTCCCAAACTCAGAAATTGAGAGTCTAATGGCAGCAGTGAACTCCAGAGACAAGATGAATCTGGCTACTGTAATGGAAAGTAGGATTGGAGAACTCAGAATGGCTTAACCACAAAGATCTCTTAATGGGGTTACTGGGTTGTGGTGTTTTCAGTATCAAAATAGATTGGAAGCCCTTTGAATTCATACCATATCTACATAAATAAACATCCCTGGGTCATAAATGGAGTCATATTCCCATAGTAGACTCACAACCTTTCATCCAATGTCAAGTCCTGAGTTGATTCACCGATCTAGAAACCTTTAAATGAGGAGATAGGATAGTCTTGAAAAACATGATCCCACAATTCTGCCAAAACTGTGTAACTATTTCTTGGTTTTTCCTTAAAAGGACCTTTGACTATAGACCAGGATAACTCTGCAGTGAAGAAAGAAAAATTCCAGAGTTTTCAAAGATTACTGGCTCTGAATTGAAGATAGTTTCTGGGGATGCAAAATCTACTGTATTATACCAGCTAGGGAAAGGCTATAGTAGTCAAAGAGAGAATGAAATTTTCTGTTTGCTTTCCTCTGAACATATGATCCAGAAATGTATTTCTCCACCCCGTTTAAGTTAGGCATGGCCATGCGGTCTGCTTTGACTAAGAAAATATAAGTGGTATTAATGTGTACCACTTCTGGGTAGAAGACTTCAAAAGACAATCTGTGATTAGCTGTGTTCCCTTCCCATGCCAAAGTAACATGAAATATTTCCAATGACGTTTCCTCTATTAGCCTCAGTCCCACAGCAAGGGCATCATGGAGCAGATCTCCCACTAAGTGGAGATGAAAATGTATCATGGTTAAGAAACACAGCTTTGCTATTTTAAGTCACTAAGATTGTTTGTTAATGTAGCATAACCAACCCTGTCCTGACTAATAGACTATGAAATATGATTCAGTTACTAAAGAGAAAGAAAGATATGCATCTAACATATCCAAGGTAAATTAAGTTTAAAAGTACATAAAAATGTATATGAATAAATTGATCCTATCAATGTTAAAACAGGCAAACATACAAAGAGTATAACAAAAATAATTTTTGCAATAGTGTCTGTGTGAGATACGTAACCATATTTGTTTAATGAAAAGGTCCAGAAGCACACACAAATAATTCACAACACTGCTTAGGTATATGGAGAAGGGATGCTTCCAGGGGCAGGGACAAGTAGGAGGATGTGAGGAGGATTTTCCCTTTTTGGTCTGTGTTTCTCTATTGCTTGATGATAGACATATATTTTGCATTACTTTAAAAATTAATTTTAAAAGTATGAATAGACAGAGGGAGGATTTCAACCTTCATAACAAACATGATAAAAATGAGAAAAGCAAGAAAAATAACCATATTTAAAGTACATTTTTCTCTCCTTTGGGATTTCTATCAGGCAGGTTATTATAGCTGAAATAAATCATAGACACCAATATGGCCCAGGCATATGTATGACAATGGAGAGTGGCAATACCAAATAAGTTCTAGATGCAGTATTTTCTTTGAGCAAAACTTGTATCATATTTTCCTACTCCAGAGACATGCACCTCACAAGGGTACTTGGCTCCATCCTGGGCAATTCCTCTCTGTTTCATACATCAAAGCTCATTTTTATTCTCATTTGGAATACTCTAACTCCACTGTTATCAGTGAAATATAGTGTCTGGCTATAAAGAACAGAAACACAAGTACTGTGACTTACCCAAAGAGAGCTTTATTTTACTTCTACAGCTAGAACCTTGGAGGTGGGCAGATTAAGCTACTACAGTTGCTTGAAAAGATCATGGAGAAAGTAGCTACTCTGCAGCATGTGGCTTCTACCCAAGTAATCTCTACCTAATTGGAAATTGGTTGATTCACCTCTAGCTTTGGAAAGGTACTTGAAGCAAGAAAAAAAAGAGCCATAAAAAGTAAATAGAATTTATACCAAGAAAGACAAACTTTTTCCAGAAATATCCAATAGATTTTCCATTTCCATCTCTTTGGATTTATTTATGTCACATGCCCTCTGTACCCATCATCATAAGCAGAAACTCCAGTTTATTTTTCTGGAAATAGAACTGAAAATGGCAAGGTTTGTATTCTGTTTTGAAGGAAGGAGGTGATAAGGACTGCATTGTTACCTAGTGGTATCTGCCATCCCTTATCCTCTCTTCATCTGAACCTTGAAGTTCAGCTTTGGTTTAATTTCAGAGATAAAGCCTTCCCAATTTATTGCTGACTCCATTGATTTAACCCTTTTGATAACTCTGAGACAATTATTGCTTGTTGCTCACATTTTGTGAATTGTATATTGCAAGGCAATGTTACTCAAATTTATTTTGTCTCCATACTGGATTGTTAACTCCTAAAAAAAATAGGTGTCACAGCTTTTTGTACCTCAGTAAGTGTAGAGTTCTAGGCACAGGAAAGTGAACTTTAGGAAATATTATCTAAAGGATGACTAAAGCAGAATAAGTACTTGAGGGAATTTCCAAGTAATAAGACCAAGTTTATTGGATGGTTACATTGGATTTGGAGGTTTTAAACAGTATTTTGTGTAAAGGTTGTGTACTTTAAAATATATTGATTTGGTTTTTTTCTAAAGTGTTTGTTTGTTTGTTTGTTTGTTTATCTATTTGGCTGGGGGGGGAACACAAGAGGGGTAAGTGGCAAGCTGAGGGAGAGGGAGAAGCAGGCTCCCCATTAAGCAGGAAGCCTGATGTGGGACTTGATCTCAGGACCCTGGGATAATGACCTGAGCCAAAGGCAGATGCTTACTGAGCCACCCAGGCTTCCCTGATTTGTTTTATATATTACTCCACTTTGACATATTCTGATGACCCCCAGGAACTATAATTATGAGCATGAGTAGAAAAATGGGGGAAAAAGTTATATAACAATTTAATCTCATGTACCAAGTCACTAATATATGGAACCGGAGACTATGCTGGGTCCAATGTACAAAGCCGAGAATTGTTCAGAGGAATTCAGAACATGTGGTTATCAAAGGTACACTGAAGCAAGGAAATAGTGTGTCAAGGATGGAAAGACATGCTAATAGAAGTTCAGAGAACACACTCATTCTCCCCCCAAAAGCATTGATGTTTAATAGAATGCCAGAAGAATATAGACTCATCTCTTGTTCTTCAGCACATTACACTATGGTCTTGATCTTCACCTAGGAGAATGGGAAACAAAATTTACTAGTATCTCCTTTTCTCTTCAAGCCCTTCAGAAAAAAGCAGGCATTTTTCACAAAGACATTAAGACATCTGAGGAAATCATTCTGGGCATAAATCATAGTCCCTCTTTTTGGCATGTTTTCAAGCTATTAACGCAATTAAAGACTGGAAATCTGTGCTGTTACTCTCACTCCACTTCCCATTTCTGCCTCAATCTTTTTTTTTTTTTTTTTTTTTTTTTTACATTTTGATATTTTTGGTAATGGTAGTTCAAATATGACTAAGGAGAGAATGGAAAGGGGATTGACCTTTTCTAACTGTCCTGATCTCTTAGTTTCCATCTAGAGAAGTCTAAGTGAGGGCACCTGGATGGCTCAGTGGTGGAGCCTCTGCTTTTGGCTCAGGCCATGATCCTGGGGTCCTGGGATCGAGTTCTGCATTAGGCTTCTCGCAGGGAGTCTGCTTCTCCTTCTGGCTATGTCTCTGCCTCTCTATGTCTCTCATGAATAAATAAATAAAATATTTAAAAAATAGATAAAGTCTAAATGTGTAAGTGTGAGGTAGTGCCAACATTGAAGTAAGAAAAGGACACAAGGGGTTTAAGTCCTGAGGTGAGCAGACTGGTACCAGGAAATCACTAATTTTCTAACTACTGTATCATACAAAGATGGCTTGTATAAGAAATTCATGAATGGGTATTTGTTAATTTCATAACCATGTTGGGTACCCAAATGATCGTGCTTCGTTCAAAGCAGTGGTTTTTAAACCATTTTGCTGTGATCGTTATGGAAAACATTTTTTTAAATGAAATTATGCACTGCAGCTCCATAAACTAGAAAAGCAGATCTCCTCTGTTTGAATCAGAGTGAGGACACACATAATCCCCCTGCTGCCAACTGTTTGCTCAAGGACAGCCTTTCTTACTCTGGAAGATGATGAGTAAGGTGATGGTATAAACTGATTTGCCCAGTAGAGCTCTGGTTTACATCAGGTCTGGGTCTGGTGGTTGTGGTGAATTTATAAATAGTGCCCCATATCACTCCCAGAATTGACCTAATTTGAACAATAAATTATCTGGCATTCTTATCTATGAGCTACCTTAGGGGAACCTTGGCGCTTAAAGATTCATCTGGAAAATCACTGAATAAATTGAAATAACTACAATTTATTTGATAAAATGAAATAACTTTGGATTTACTTATTTTAGCATTTTATATACTTATTACAGGGAGATTTGTGAGTCAAGTCATAACATGGCATGATTTTTACTGATTGCTTTAGACATGCGAATGTCAGTGTTTGGACTTTATGATGAGTGAAATATTAGAGAAGGGCTCAGAATCCTTGGTAGCGATAGTGCCTCTTCTGCTCATTACCTCAGTGAAATTGAAGAGTACTTTGCATACCTGGACCTCAGTTTCCTCTCTTCTAAAATCTTGGGATGGTACTTGAAACTCATCTCTAATATTCTTTTATTCTGGGGAACTGGACATACCCTTACTTAGAAAATATACTCCTTTCCATTCATTGGCACAATGATAGTAATCAGTTCCTGCCTGTTACAGCAGATTTCAGGAATAGTTTCTAGCACTTTGCAACTCTACTTATTATAAGTTATTCTCACAGATAGGGAACAAGGGATTGATAAGAGAAAGCAGTCCTCCATGAAGTTTTCTCCAACAATAATTAACTTGAGTGTTGAATGCTGCCAACGAGATGCATTTGAGAATAGAGCTGGGGTTTTTTTTTGGTTTTGTTTTGTTTTGTTTTTTAGACACTCACTTCATTTGGCTGGTCTCTGGAAAACCAAGTACTATTGAATATAGTTAAAGCTTTTCTAAATGTTTCTAAAATGCACAGGTGGTATGCTACAATGAAAGTAGATTACTTTGGCAAATACTGTTTCAAATAACCCCTTTTCTCAGGCAATGGCATAATGTAGGCACATTAGAAGAACAAACAGGAGAAGGACTTCACATAAATCTTCCCTGGCCACCAAGGTGAATAGTCATTACCTTTACAAGTATGGTTCCTCCTTCTGGGAAGAGGTGGATCTCCAGGCACAGTCCTTTAGTAATAAAATAAACTCTAAATGTGTACATAAAATGAAGACCCTATAAATCTGATCTCCAAGTTTAGAAAAGAATTGCATCCCCTAGTCAAGAGGCCAATGTCTTGTTGCCATTATACATGCATGGGTCTAAAGTTAGAGAAGACAGACAATCTGAGGAAATAATGTTTAAAGATACCATTCAAAGGATGTGATGAGCTATATGGGAATATTTCCCACTAGTAGTGCTCTTTATCATCCAATGCATTTATAGAAACCATTTTGGCTGCTGGGTAAGAATATGTACCTCTGGAGTCATTTGGAGAGGCCACCATAAAAACTTCTGAAAATTGTGCATACCAATTATCATAGGAACATAGGAATAACTACTTTTATCTTCAGAAAAATTTCCAGTTTGCATAAATCTGTATAGTTATTCAGGCTTTCAGTCTCGTGGCATAAAATTGAGAAAAAAAATTAGAGGAAGAAGGGGGTAAAAATACTTCTAAGTGTTTTTATCTTATGCTTTTATTTATGTGTTTGTTCTTTTTATGATAATCAACTGCCTTAAGCATAGCACTGGTTTATAGATCTACTTTACACTTCCTTACTCTGTTACCTCATCTACTAAGCAGGCATCACTTCTAAATATGCTCAAAGGGAAGAGAGTTCTGGGTCAGTAGTAACAGGCACTGCAACAACTCAGAATTCAGCCACTAGTCACATGGTATTACCAAACTACAAAGAACTCAGGAAGTAAATCCAAGGATACGATCAAATGGCAGAGAGCTGGATATATGTAATAAACAGCATTAATGATAACCACAGTCTACTGTTCTGGTCACAAAATATTCAGGTCACATTCCCTCCTCAGACAAAAATGTATTTACTTCTTTCCCGAGTGGGACAATCCAAAAGATCTCATTTCAGGATCTTATGGAATATGAAATTAATAGTACATCAGGAGATTGTGTGTGTTGTGTGTGGGTGTCTTTAATCAGGTCCACCTGAGAAGAAAATCTATGTATTTGAATGATGAGTTAATTGCTTCTACTGTGTCACAAACCTTAATGAAAGAGAAATGAGGTAATCACAGAAACAACACATTTACAGAAAGGGAAGACACACAAAACTGTCTCTGGTCTGCAGCAATTGTAAAATCTTCTTGGTGGATAAAGTGAAGACCCTACTCTGTGAGTGGGAAATGTTAATTAGATCCCGAGTCAGCTTCCTGGAAAGAATGTTCAGACTGCTATTCTCCATGGTCCCTGGCTTCACTTATGGAGGTCATTCCTGTTCCTTTAGTCACACACAAACATCTGAAATGAACTTTTAGAAATCATACTTCCCTTGGAGGCTGAATAGCTTTCTCAGACTACTTCTTGCCTGTGGATAGCAGAGATCCCAAGAGTTTATTTAAATCTTAAAACAGTAGGCGGGATTTTTAGTCCAGGTTGGTGGTTCTTTTGAAAGTTTAAGTCTCTGAGAAACTTAGTTGTTGTCTCATTGACTTAACTGCAGTATACTTCATATGTCAAAAGCCACACCTATAGCTTTCTTTCCCCTGGACTTTCAGGGTTTTTTTTTTTTTTTTTTTTTTTTTCCTGCACTTTTTCCTCTATATTCTCAGCTATGGGCTTGTCTTCCTTTTAACTTGATTGGGGGCTACTCTGAGTCTGTCAGGCTTCCATGGGAAAGATAACTCATGTCTCCCTTCTCTTAGCCATGTTGTTCACTTCAAGTATCTAATGGGTAAGTAACCACTCCAGTACAGGAAGGATATCTGCTCACAATTCATTAGCACATCTTGTCCCATGGCCCATCCAATCACAATGGAGACAGAAAGTTAAAATTCCCTTTATGCTTGAAAGGTAGAGAGCCAGAAATACTTGACGAATAGATTTACTTCCTTAAATATGTGGCAAGAGAAGGCTACTAAGACTAGGGACACAAATTTTAGATTATTACTGGAGGCAGAGGAGATCACTCTAGCCTAGTGATTGTCACAGGATATTACAACCCTACCTCAGCTCCTCCATAATAGAGATGATGTTGGTAAATCAAATTCACTGTTCCAAAATTTTGTTTCCTTATCAAGAGCTGACTTACTTGTCTCAGAGGCCAGCCAAGAAACACATTGATTTTAATAGCCTTTGCTTCTAGGAATACAGACTTAACTAAATGACTCAGGAAGACTTTTAGGAGAAAAGTTCTGTTGATCAGTTTTTAAAATCTTTTGAGGTAAACTGGTATTTTCTAGCTTATGTCCCATTCCAGCCCCTTTTCCTTTTTCTCATAGTTTCTACAGAGATAGGAGACAGCTGTGCTATGTCCCTGGAAGGTCCATCCTTCCGAAGAGGAAATGCTTTCATTAATAGGGCAAGTCTGGACCCCAGTGGCTCCTGTGTACAGATATTAAGAGGAGCATCTCTGCCAATGTACTTAGGCAGAACAATAAAGTATCTTTACAGTCCAGACTCACCAGAGCCACTATTGATTCACTGGCATGTGCTCTCTCAATAGTAAAAGGCTGCCAGGATTTACTCGCTCAGCTTTTCCCTTTCCTAGGCCGTCATTATTCAGTGTAAAACTCCTTTAACCTGGTGGAGTTGTTGCTCTTGCTAATACTGTGTTAGCAAATTATTGATCCCAATGATGAGAACAGGAATCGTTTCTCCTGTAGCAGGATGTGCAATTGGATCTACATTCTGCCCTGGTAATTTTCTCTATAGATCTTCCAGGGGGACTAGATAAATGAACCATTAAAATAGGGGTAGGGGCGGGAGGGAGCTGCCCAAGGTTGATGGTACATTTGAGCTAAATCCAAACTTTATTGGTGTTTTTCAGCTTCTATTTGAAAACTTATAAACATTGCTCTTTGGCACTTTATGGTTTTGTTTTGTTTTTGGTACCTTTATTTGGCTTGTTTTTAACTTTCTCTGATGGCCAAGGAGGAACTTGCACTTCTGAGGCTTCTTCTGAAATTGAAATTAGTATAAGCAACAATTTAGGGAGGTCTTGATAAAGGCAAAACAAAGTTAGTGACCTCCTCAATAAAAAGGAAAAGGAGGCAACGCTGGTAATGAAAGTTGTTAAATCTCAGCCGTGGTGGTTGGAATTTAGTGACATCAAATTTTCACTAAGATGACTTCACCACCTCTCTGCCTTTCGCCTCCCCATTTTCATTTCAGATAGCCACTGGGTGATTGTTAATCCAATTACATCTAACTAAGATTCACAGAGTGTCTTCTGTAGTCCCAGCCCTGTAGATCTCAAAGAAGATCTGAACAAAATAGAAAATTGAATTCATTGGTCTATCCTGAGGCTTTAAGGGTGATGCATGTGTTTTTTTTTTTTTTTATTATTTGTTGAAAAATGAAGAGGAGGTTTAAAAGAGAAATTCAAAAATAAATTATCCAAATTAGAGCAACTGATTCCCACACCCCTTCATGCCCACCCTAGCAAAGCTCTGGAAGTGAAAGCAGAATCTCCTATTCACTGTGGTAAAGTGAAAAACTGAGCTTTGGATGTAAAATAGTGCATTGAGCTGAGAATTCAAACAACATTGTGAATGAGCAGGGGGCAGGGGGATACCCATTCTGTACAGAAGTATTAGAAGAATGTTGACATGTCAGATGGCACATTGCTTTCTATTTTCTTTCTGAGATGTACTGAAGGATATCAAAATCCTCAAGGCTAATTGTTTGTTTGTTTAATATGGTTACTGACTTAAATATGTTTTTTAGTGCAAGAAAGTAAATTTATATCTCCAAGGTCCCACTTGAATTTCACATCAGGAAGAAGTGCTTAGCAAACTGTTGACCTTATACTGCTCATTAGGTAAGGAAAATAATCAAGGCAGAAAATTTTCACTTTACATTATACAGCATATGACAGATATGTAGGATATTTTATGTGAGCAATCTTCTGTCCTGAGTTATAAATTACAAAGAGACAGTTACTCTTCTGAAATGAAATTTAAGTGTTCCTTTATTAGGCAGTAGCATACAAAACTTGATATCTCAATTTCCACACATATTAGTGGTTATAGGGATAAATGCCCATTTCCTGTTGAGATGGTAAACTCCTGAAATCATGGACCTTGACTTCTCATTTCTGTATTCTACCAAAGCAGTAATTATTGTGTGTCATTCAGTATTTGTTTTTGGTAGAAATGGGACTTTTCACTAACAGTTACTATAATTCTGATTCCACACAGTCTTCAAATGACATCATTGGATCATCTGACCTTATTATTGGCTTGTCTTTCTGGCTCTGGAGACTGAATGGAAAACTGGAACTGAGAAGAAAACAGTGGGAAGGTTGGAGGAAAAGAGGAGAGCGTTGAGAGACAATCAACCTATAGTCTATTTTTTATGATATCTTAATACCATTTAATATTTGGATTATTCATTTATTAATGACTGGGATTTACAGAGCACCTCCTGTGGGCCCAGTACTATAGCAGATTCTGAAAATGTGAATAAAATAGAAAACTGAGTTCCACTGTCCACTGTGAGGAATTAATGATGGTTATTACTTTGAACTAGAACCATAGAAAGGAAGACTGTATCTGCATCTTGGTGGTAAAATTGTAGAGCTATTATTTAGAACAGAGAATATTTGAAATATAGGGAGAGTAGAGAGAATATAGCTATATGTGGTTATATCATCTATCTATATAATCTTGTGAATTGCTTTAATAAGGTGCCCTAAATGCATTTTATTTACATCACCAGTTTTTTTTAGTTGTAGTATATTGCTACCCATTCTAATATTTTGTATTTAAATATTCTAATCAGTGAAGTGACATTGATTTTTTCCCCTATTTTTAAGTAAAATAACATTTGTATTCTCTTGGCTTGACACTACGGTTTTTTTGAAAATTTTAAAACTTAGAACATCCTAAAGTAGTTTCTCATGGATGTCAGTAACTACAGAGAAAGTGGTTTGGATGTAATATCTTTGCTGCTGAGAAGACCATTAATGTATAAAATCAAAGTAACATATACTTTATGAATAATAAATAAGCAATCATGGGGCACCAAATTTGATCTTAAAAATAAAGCTGTGGATGCAAATACTGTAATTGAAATTCTTACAATCTATTTATGTGCATTCATGAAAAGGAATGAATACTCTTTCTGCCCTATACCAACCCCTCCTTTTAAGTAGAAGCAATGAATATATCACTTGTGAGGTTTAGGAACTGGGGCTTAGTAAAACATGCTTGATTAATTTTTACTGAGATTTCCAAAATAAAATGAGAATGAAATCACCCCATTCATTATACCAGAGAGGGGAAAGGGATCTTGATGTTATCTGACTGCATCCAACTGATCAAATGACACTCTAGCCAACTCCAGAAACAGATTCCTCATATGAAATGAATTTCCTTCCTGAAGATGAGAATTCAAGCATCTCAGAAATTGCAGAGGTCCAGCGTCTTTATCCTACCAGCAAAAAAATAGATGAAGAATACCACAGCCACAGTCAAAACAGCAACAACAACGAAAACACTCTGTATGGAGATGATAAGGCACAGAGACCTACAGTCTGAAAAATCAGAAGTTGCAGTGAGAAAAATATCCAAAGAATTATGACTTCAGGGGTCCTTATTAACCTCAAGAAGATGGCATAGTCTTAGTTTTATGATGGGAATGAGATATTTGGATTATTGCTATTTTATAAGCAATTTTAGTCTCTAATATAATAAATTAGATACCGTGCTCTTCAATTGCTTAGATTCAATTTTGATTTTCTGTTGTTTTTTAATATTTCAATATAATTATTAGAAGGCAATATTAGAACTCAAATTCATAACTCATTATTGCAAGACTGCATTCTCAAAGTATATAGAGCCAAATCTAAGGCAAGAATAGAGGAGGAGAGATAATGTTCAAGCTTTAACAGACTGTTTTCAACTTCCTAAATAATCTTAAAAGCTTCTAAAAAAATACATGGAATTTGTTTCTCTCCTTTAACAGCTATCAAGTGTTGAGACATTCCTATATATTCGGCAGTCTACCAAATGCTGGGAATGTGGGCAGCGTGGAAGGATATGAAAGTTGAAATATGGCTTCCATCCTCAGAGGAGTCAAAAAATCTAAATTGAAAAATAAGACAAGCACCTGTATGTACAATAAAAACACACAATATAAAATTTAAGATTATTTTTTTGGCAAAGGCCATAGATGTTTTATGATTTTCAGAATACCTGAGATTACTATGGAATAGGAAATATTCAAATAAGCAACAGAGGTCGAGAACACTCTGCAAAGTCAGCTTGGAATTCCTGCTAATCCTTTATTGTGGACATTTAAAAGAGCTTCGTGAAGGGAAAAACTGAGGTACATTCCTTCTGATTTGATTCTACTTGCTCTGTGTTTTGATTCTATTTGCTTTAAGGTCCTAATTTTGGACCTTTTCTTACATCTTTTCATATTTCAAATGCCACTTGTTTTAATTTGTTCTTTAGACTCCTGATCCAAGATCAGGCTATCTTTAAGAACACTATCATTGGTAGTTGCCGAGGCCTTAACTTAAGTTGGCTTGCACTAGAAACAAAATTTGGGATAGAAATTTGTATCCACATAATTTTGGGGGGAGTACTACACAGGGACTTCCCTTTTATGAGTAAAGGTAGAGGGAGTGGGTAGAGGGAGAAAACAAACTGTGATGTCATTGCAACAAAAGGCTCAAATAGTCCCATAGGCTCTGAAGAGGGTGGCCCTTAAGAAGTATCCCGCCCTTTGAGAAAAGAATTCCAGGTCTTTGAATCCTACCATTTGGTGGATGTGGGCTGTCCCAAGGAAGGATATGAAATTGAAAGAAGCTCATTATGATGGAGGAAGATTTCAGGAGAAAATCAAATCTGAAGAATCGGCTAATAGTTATGATAAGTGGAGGAACAAGTGTATCAGCGCTGAAGAGGAGATCTGGCTAAAAAGTAGATGGATTGCTACATCTGCTTTAAGAACATTGAGCCATTTGGATCATTTACAGATGGTGTTTCCTAGACAGTATCTCTCTGAGAGAAGGATATATCTGTCTTGTTCTCCATCATCCTGCCAGAG
The DNA here is from genome assembly GCF_053574225.1 of Canis aureus. NCBI lineage: Eukaryota > Metazoa > Chordata > Mammalia > Carnivora > Canidae > Canis > Canis aureus. The sequence continues at coordinate 31,030,924 of NC_135616.1, forward strand.
CTTAGAGCTATAACTGGCACATTGTGGGTAGTCACTAAATATTTACTGAAATAAGTAACCAAATTAATTAATAAACAAATGACTAATAAATATAAAGTATTTTTGAACTGCTGGCTTCCAAGGTGGAAACTAGAAGATTTCCATAATAAGCCAAGTTTGCAAACAAATCAGAATAAAGGACTAGGTTTTTATATAATAGCTAATATATTATGTAGTCACTAAGCAAATACCTTTGTTGAGTACCTACTATGTACCCTTCACTGAGTAAATTAAAATGGTATAAGATGTGATCGGCATCAAATACTAAGAGCTAAAACTGAACTGCATTTTGTTTCCTTTTTAATAAAACAAAGAGATGCCTTTGTTCACTCCCTGAGAGTAAAGTGTTTCTCTTGATATTTCCCTTTTTCTATTCCTTGAGACTTTGCATTAGTGTAATTTCTGATACATTTAAATGTCAAATGATAGTAAATGGGTGAAGTCATGAAAAAATGGCAAAGGAAACTTTATACCCATGTGTTAACTTGAATAGAAGATAGGCAATATTTTAAGTGGAGATTTAATGTGGGTTAGCACATACACTGACATATTAACGACCATAATGCCCTTAACTCAAAGACGCAGGTGAGAAGGAAATGCACATTAATGTAAATGGGAGGGGTATCAGGTTCAATCCAAAATATAGAAGTTGCCAGCATGCTATAATGGTGTTTACCTTCACCAACAAAAGAACAAAACAAAGAAACAGGACACTGAATAGAGACAATAGATCTGTGAAAACAGCCAGCCAGTAATTCAAACTAGTAGCTTAAACAAGAAGATAAATGGAGGTTGTAGCTTTTACCATTAAGGAACCAGTTAGAGTTCCATGTGGTGCCAGAACTGTTCTGCCAAAAAAGAACTTTCAGTTCCAACTAGCTCTGTCAGTCCTCCCCATAGAAACGTTTTTGGCTTATACATGCAAGCAAAGTGACAATGAAAGTTACGTTCCAATGACCTTGTCTTTGAGATGGTAGCGACACATCATAGAAGAATTAGAAAGTTACACTGAGGTCTCTAAATGCTATTATAACCCGTTGGGAGCCAATCCAATCTGGGTGAGATATTTCCTACGCTGTGCTCTCAGAGTGATGCATACAGCTAATTGTAAATATCTCATATAGAACTGCCACCTGCTTCCCTGAGTTACATCATTCACAGTTAATTTATATTCAGGTGGCACACACATCATTTTCTCTTAATTTCTACATAACAGTTCATTTTCTTTAGTTAGAATCAGCATTTCTCCCAGAGCATTTTGTGAAAGTACAGCTTTACCATACATAACCTATACAAAAGCCCCAGAATCCATGACAGATCTATTAAAAGGAACATAAATAATAACAGAGATGGAAAACTTCCCAATGAAGAAAGACATTTAAAAAAAAATCTAGATTCCTGGTTTGAACACAAGGCTGTCCCTTTAAAACAGAAATGCCACCACTTCATTATGTATTCTCTCAGTGTCCTGGTTGTGAAGGGAGGGCTGAGGGGGGAATACAACCTTAAATTCTTCAGAGCTGTCCTGGTTGGTTTATCTACTGTGATTTACTGTTGTGATTGTTGAGTAGCTGACCACTGATTTTAACACTAGGGTATAGAGGAGACAGATTGACATGGGTTTCATTAAAATTCAAGAAACTCAACTCCATAGAGAGCATGACTAACTTCCTTATACATGACAGGAATCCCCACAGATGGTACTTCACCCTTGCTAAAGGAATTAAGTCTACCAAAAGAATCCCTGTCTATAAGCAGCCAATTCCCCAAATCTACAGGCTCATCTGCACAGATATTCTTTATACTGTCATTCTTAAGTACCTTAGGGTAGCTCTGAAAGACAGGGGGCCGAGAGGGAGCAGCCGCTGCTGCCTTCACTACCCCTCAAGCATGCTGGTGGCATGGGGATGATGGGATTATAAAGTAAACATAATAAAACACAGGACCAGGGCATCCGGTGGACACAGTCTATTTGCTGACTCCTCTTTGCCTGGAAAGAGCTGAAGATGAAATTCTTATTACAATTACACAGAATCCCTGCACCAAATTGGCAGTTATTAAACTATTAGGCAATTCACAAATGAGTATTGTATTTGGTTCCTGGTCCAATTAACTTCCTCTCTTCTTTTTCTTCTTCTCTCTCTCTGCTCTCCGGCATTATGTTCTTAAATTCCACATTTCATCTTCAAATATTTAAGTTGTCAAGGAAAAAATAAACTAGCCATCACACATTCATTATATTGTGTCAAATAGGACACGAAGGAGACAGCTTTCTTTTTTTTTTCCTGTCCTCTGCTCTTGTCAATCAAAAGCTCAGTAATTAAATGGGGATGGGGATGCTTTCAAATTAAGAACAAAGAAGGAGGCACTTAATAGGAGGGAGAGAAAAGTAATTAAAATAAATAAATAAAGGCTCTAGCTGCGTCTATTGTCCTCAGATGAGCAGTCCTGAGCTGTGGCTCTTTCAGCTAACTCCCCCCGCCCTACCCCTCCAACTTCACTCCCTCCCCATTCATTTCAAGTCACTGCTGAGAAAACAAGGCAGACAGTATGTGTTATATGCACTGCTCAGTGCATTCTGGGAGTTCAGTATAATGCTAAACACTTGAGTACAGTAATGACACATACTAAATTGTTCTCATTTTTCAGATTAGACATGGCTAGTAGATGCTGAAAGACATACCAGTTTTCATCCACACAAAACGTGTATCAATGTAAAGCCAATCCATAGTCATGTAGTTTGTCTTGGCTTAGGAATATATTCTCTCACCTACATAATGTAAAACATAAGTCCTCATCCCACTGGCTGCCGCCCAGTCATGCCTCCTTCATTGTGAATCAGGCTATTGTGGCAAAGTGACAAAGGAATTTATCATTATTCTGCCAAATTTTGAATCTTCAACACCATCTCTCTAGGCCTATAAATCTATTAGGTCCGGTAAGTCTGTCTCATGATTGTTCTTGAATAGAGAAGAATATTTTCTCCAAGTTTTGGGATTCTTGGCAAGTAAGGACTATCTGCTCCTGACCCACAGAAAGTAAATAGGACAGTTACTCATGGAGGAAACCCTGGTTTATAGGATGGTATTAGAATCACTCTTTGTTCACTAGTGTGTGTATATTTGTTTTTTTTTAAATTTTTATTTATTTATGATAGTCACAGAGGAGAGAGAGAGAGAGAGAGAGAGAGAGAGAGAAGCAGAGACACAGGCAGAGGGAGAAGTAGGCTCCATGCACCAGGAGCCCGACGTGGGATTCGATCCCGGGTCTCCAGGATCACGCCCTGGGCCAAAGGCAGGCGCTAAACTGCTGCGCCACCCAGGGATCCCTGTATATTTGAACAATGTAATGATTTCTCTTTATCCTAACTCCAACACCACGTGTCAGTTTTTTGTAATATGGATATAGCCTCATATGCACATTAAGATGTTTATCAAAATACAGACTTTTTAATAGAACAATTTGTATACAAAGGGTTTGAAGTTATTATGTACATGTACTTGCATACTTTTCACTCAGTGAACTCTTTTCCTTTTGGAAGAAAATATGAACAAAGTGCTCTGTCTTTTCTCTATTTATTTGAGAATATCGTATCAAATGATAAGAAGGCAGAGTCAAGAAACTCTCAAGATCAGGTTCTTGTTTCTAAATATACCCTGAGCTAGGGGTATATTTAGGTGTGGCTGACAATCAAATGATAAGAAGCCCTGATGCAGGGAACATTTACATTTAAAAATATTTTTGGGACACCTGGATGGCTCAGTCAGTTAAAGCGTCCAGCTCTCGATTTCAGCTCAGGTCAGGATCTCAGAGTTATGAGATTAAGCCCTACATCGGGGTCTGTGCTGGGTCTGGAGCCTGCTAAAATTCGTTTTCACTCTCCCCTCTCCCTCTGCCCCTCTGTATACTCTTTCCTTCTGTAAAACAAAAACAAAAACAAAAACAAAACCAATAACAACAACAAAACCAACTAAACTAAAATGTAACACTTGCTTAATTAATAAAGTCTTTCTTACATAAAATAAATACTAAAAATGTTTATAGGAATTAGACAGAAATCCTTGCCATTTTTGCTTTAGTACTACAAATTCACATAGGAATCGATGCAAAAAAAAAATGGTTTTATACTATAGCAAACTACAGCATAATCGCTAAGCAATAATGCATACAGTGCAATATCTTACAAAACAGTGGACTAAACCTAAAACTACGGCTAACAGAACTTTTCATTCCTATGACACTATAATAAGGCCAATTAGGAGATTGGGGATGGGGCCCAATTTTGAATTGGCTTTCTATGCTGTAGTTATGGTACTTTCATGCCTATTTATCTGGGTAGTTATTTCCCCTGACAACCGTAAAATGAGTTTTTTACATAATTTTATGAGTACCATGTTATAACAATGAATTAGTAACTCCAAGATTCCAAGTGGATATTTTGCAGCTTTATTACAAGGCTTTGTGTCAGAATCCTGGCTAGCTAGGGCCTCTGGAAGGAATGGCAATTACATAGATGGATTTGCAAACCTGTCCTTATCGAGCTCGGTACTAACTCCAAATTTCTCTCACTCCTGCAAACAGACCAAGTTTGAAGTCAGCAAAAATTATGGTGAAATTTTGGTTCTTTTCACATGAAGCCCTATAATTTTCAGGAAAAAAAAAGGGAAGTGATCACATAAGTACATCTGTGACTACAGTGGTTATCCCCCTAGCTCAGGGTATATTTAGAAACAAGAACCTGATCTTAAGAGTTTCTTGATTCTGCCTTAAAGTACAAAAAAGAAAGGAAGCTCAGGGGAGAGAAGAGAAGATATCTTGAATTTTGAGCATGACTTCACCCTTGCAGTAGAAGTTCATTCTAGAGCTGCTGGGCCAGAGCACTGTCCACCACTGAAGTAAGCATGTCAGGTGCCTGCAGTACATTTTTTCTCGTCGTTTTTCACAACGAAGGGTGTGGCTGACAATCAAGGGGTTCAGTTATTCTTATGAGGGAAGCATTTAGAACATGACCAGAGTCCTGATGTTCTGCTTGTAGGAAAATTCTCAGGCTTAGTGCACCACAGAGATGTTCATTCTCCAGCTGGACACCAAAAAAGTGAAGAAAAAAAGATAAAAAAATTACAGTTGATTTTCATTGTTTGTAGCACTTATGTTCCACAGAGTTGTTGCAAACCTTGAATTAACAAAATACTGAACTACATAGAGTTAGGTTCCTGTGAACCTCTAGTCACATTTTTATCAATCAACACATAACTTAGTTTTGTGTGTGTTTCTGTATAAGGGCAGCTTCTTAATACATATGGTTAATTCATTAACATTGAAATCATGGCCAATGGCACTTTAACTCCTAAATTACAGTTAGAAGTTATAACGTGCCTAATAACTACATAAAGCCTATCTGAAACATATTTTCTCTTTAAGACACATTACAGCCTTCTGGCATTGAGGAACTCTACACAGCACTTCAGTCTATAATAGGGGGCCATTTTATTTATTTATTTATTTTTATTATTATTTTTTAATAAATTAATTTTTTATTGGTGTTCAATTTACCAACATACAGAATAACACCCTAGGGGGCCATTTTAAACAGTGAAGTAACCAACAAAAGGTACAAGAGTGAAAAAAAAATGTAGCACTACAGAAACCATGAAAAGGACACTTGTTTACAGCATGAGAGCTGATGCAAGAAAGCAGAGCCTTGTCTTGTTCTCCTCATTTGGGAATGAGCTGATTGAGTGACCTGAATTATTCACCACCCTGCACATGCCCACAAGTGACCACAAGTAAAGCAAGTATTAATTTGGGGGTTAAGGATAGATTTTAAGTGACTAGGTAAATTCACGAATACAGAGTCCATAAATACAGAGTCCACAAATAATGAGGACTGACCATATATTGTTGTAATCTTACCCTCACCCTAGCCTCCATCTAGATGTCAATTTAACCTTGTATACTGGGTCAGCGTGTCATCCATAATTAGAAAAATAACAAAGCCATTTTCCTACAGCATGTGTCTCAGTCATGTACCCATCCTTCCCCACCAGCCACACATTCACTTTCATTTCTTTGTATCTACACCTTCCCAAACAGGCAATGCTTTCCTGGCCTCTCATTAAGCAATAAAATATCATAGCATTTAAATAGTGGCCTTATTTTGTTCCCTTTGTCAATGACAGCAGATAATTGGGCTGGGATCCTGGGGTCTTCTAGCAAATCATCATCTCTTCTAGAACTAGAAACTATAAAATTATTGGGAATTTGAAGAAGAGAGAATGTGGCAGTGCAGACATTCAGGGCGACATGGTTTCATGGTGGAGTTCTAGTGCAATGAATTGCAGGACTGTCAAAGATAGAGTCTTTGGAAGCAGAAGGAACCCAGGGGCTGGTTAAGCCCTGGTTCCATGCTTTGCATTGAACATGGTTTCATTCTAAGATGGAGAATGTATACAGACCCAATTTGGCCAGCTGAGGAAAACTGAGGCAGGAGAAATGAGGAAGACTCTTTCAGGACCTCATGACTCTATTATAACTGAAACTTAAAATTAAGTGAATATGATTAATGGTGGATTTCTTATAGTCTCATATTTCCTATGGGTACTTCTCAAATCGTAACTCATCCATGAAATTAAATGCATATTGGAGAAATTTTATGATCTTGTACTGTTAGACCATATTGGGAAATTTCCAGATTCACAAAAGGCCCCAAAGAAGAAATTATATGATCTATTTTCTACTCCAGGTCTTTTACAGGAGTATTTTGTGGATGATCACTCACTACATATAGTGTGAGAACCCCAATTCTTCTAATGTTTAATGTCCTCTTTGAAAGAAATTAGGTATTTTATGATCAGCCTCTTTCTCCTCTCCCCCACTATAGTCCACTCATGTGCCTCTCAGGTATTTACAAGGAACTAACTTTCCACAGGACTTCTATCATCTGCTGAAGTGTAGCAACTTTCATATATTCCAAATCAAGGAGGATCCATCTTAACTATTTGAGTAAGCAGGTTCTATTTAATAATGTAGAAGCAAACACAGAATTATCAGGGTTCCTAATTTAGGTTAACCTTGAGGACACTGTTGCTGATTGGAGACCATATGTCATACCAGAAGTTCTCACTGGGGGTTACAGGATCAACATAAAGCAAACATTGAGACAGAGACAACTTCAAATACTCTGAGGATTTCTAATTTATGGAAAGAATCCCAGGCCAATTCATATTATTTGAACACATCTTGTGAGATCATTTGCTCCTAGGATATAATATCCACAAATTTAGATTAAAGATCATATCTCTTGGAGCTTGAGTACAAAACCATTATCCTTCAATGATTCGATGACAAAACAAAGCAGTGGCTACTATGCTTCCTTTTCTCTTTCCTTCCTAATTTCTTGATTTGAAAGTTGGAGGAAACAAAAGAGGAAAATATTTAGGCACTACTTTAAAAAATAGATTGATCTCTTTTGATCTTTTCCAAAATAATAATAAATATTGACTTGCCTTATTAACCTGACCTAAAAGAAAATGTACAATTATTTCCCATAGGATTTCTTCTGCATGTTTTTAGATGGCAATAATACTCCCAGGATATAGGATGGAATCACAGAAACTTAGACCCTTTCAACATTTTGAAAAAAGAAGCCAATGTTTAAAGGAGAAAGAGGTTGGTAAAAGAAAAGAGAGAGCTCCTGTTGTTGGCCCATTAGATAAGAAGTATGATTAAAGCAATGGGCATGAATGAATAAATGCAAGTATAGAGAGGTCTTAGGATAAAGTGTTCATACATTTCAGGACATTTCATTAAGCTTACAGAAGTATCATAAACTCAAACATTTCAGTGAAAACTATTCTTCCCAGTATGAATCTTTATATAAGTTAGACATAAGCACTATATAGTTAAATTAGGCATTAAGCAGGGGATGCAAACTGGCAGACCAAAGACCGAATTTTCTCCTAGCAAAGCAGTCTTACTTAAATATGCTTTGTTTGGGAGTTTTGCTATCCACTCTACTGTTATTGTATTCCTAACCATTATTTCCTTTTACATTGACCAGCTACCTTGTTTGTCTGGATGCTGGAAGCATTTATACTTACAAATCATGGATTCACCCTATCAGGCAGGAAGATATTGAGTCAGAATTAATCTTTACAAAAGCATATAATAAAGTAGAATAGATTTTCCTCTCCGGTGTCCACCTTCTGCCATTATGTTAAGAATTCTAGTAGAGATTTTTTGATAAATCTTAAACTATTAACAAAGGTCAAAGTACTGATACTGTACAAGTAACATTATCCACAGTCATGATTTCTGATGAGTTGGATCCACTGATGCAAAGGAAAAGCAGAGCAAAATCTCACAGTACTCAGTTTTTAAGACCAAAGTTTAATTAAGAAAGAGAAAGCACATCCTGTGGAGAAACTTAAGAACAAAAGAGTTCCTAAGCTCTGGAATGACTTTTTGGGTTCAATTTTGGGTTGCTTTAAAAATCTTGCTGTTTTATTTTCAGTAGTGGTTGGGGTTGGGGGCATATTATAGTATTTTGGATGGATGAGTTTTGCAAAGTGCCAGGCAATAAAACATCTGTTATAAAACATGTGCTATAGCTTTAGGGTATGGACTGAAACCAGTCAGTATTATTTTGAAGTGAGAGAATGAATGTCCAAATAAATGAGCACAACCTGTTTTTTTATTATTATTATTTTAAAGGATGGTATAATCTAAATAATTTATTTTTCCTATAAATAACACATTTTGCAAATATATCACCATTGCCACTGTTTAAAAATTTCATAATATTCTGTAGGATAGAAAACATGTATATCTTAGATTCTAATCCTCCTAGTATTTCACTGACTGGACATATTCTTGGAAATGGTACAAAGAAGATTCCAAACTTATTAATTTAAAATACATTTTATTTTAAAAATAATCATTGAGGGATCCCTGGGTGGCGCACCGGTTTGGCGCCTGCCTTTGGCCCAGGGCGCGATCCTGGAGACCCGGGATCGAATCCCACATCGGGCTCCCGGTGCATGGAGCCTGCTTCTCCCTCTGCCTGTGTCTCTGCCTCTCTCTCTCTCTCTCTCTGTGACTGTCATAAATAAATAAAAATAAAAAAATAAAAATAAAAAAAAATAAAAAAAAAATAATCATTGAGAATAGACTGTAGATGCCAAATTGAGATGGATGACTTGGTAAAATAAAAGGAGTTTAGTATGTCATCAATATCTCCGAGACTTTGAAAACTATATGGTGAAAAAGGACAAGGTTTTTTTGCATAAAGTTAAATAAAAAAGTGTTTCAAAGACCCTGGGATCCAGCGATAATTTCTCTAATTAGAGAGGGACAAGAAAAGCATGTGAAGCAGCAGGAATAATGTAATAAATATTAAGAAGGTAAAAATTAGCATTAGTGAACATGAAGCATTTCAAACATACATAATTGTCAGCCAGGCTAAGCCATGTTATAAATAAATATATATATATATATATATATATATATATATATATATATATATATGCATGCTTGTACATATGTATGTTATGTATGTATAGGTATATACAAACATGTATGCTTTAATGTACATATGGTAAATATACTAATATATAATATCAGTACATTATGTATGTGTACAAATATGTATATAAATATACTCATACATGTATATATGTATGTATGGGTATGTGTATATATATCTTTATAAGATACATATAAAGATATGTATATACATATCTTTCTGTATACACATGTACATGCATATATATGCACATTTTATGTATTACATACAATTATAAACGTTTGTTTATTATTCTGCAATAATCACTGAAGGTCTAGGCAGTTCTCAAAAGCAGATGTCCTTGTGATGGATCTACATTCTAGGTCATTTCAATTTTGTGGCATCTTTACATTAACACATCTTTTAAGATTAAGGGAAACAGACATAGATAATACTAGAATCAGCCAGAGAGATCACCTGCAAAAGAATGTTAATTATATGACGGTTGACTTCTCAAAAACAACACAGGAAGCCAGAAAATAGTAGATCAATATATTCAAAATACTTGTAAAATAATGACCAGATATGGTACCATCTTCCTTCCTTTCAAGCAATGCAGAGATTGTGTTGTAAAGTCCTATTACTCCCCCTCACATTAAGTGAACAGCAATAGAGAGTGCAGCCCTCCCCCTCCCATCTAAAGAGTAACAGTAAAGTATGGAGAGGAGGAATATGGAGAAAGAGATTCTTAACATAAGTGCATTAAGTCCTAGGCAAACTCTTAAGTAACCTATGTGCAAAACTGACCAGAATTGGGTGAGCCACCTGGGTGGCCCAGTCAGTTGAGCATCCAAATCTCGGTTTCAGCTCAGTCATTATCTTAGGGTTGTGAGATTGAGCCTTGCCTCAGGCTCTGTACTCTGTGTGGAGACTGTTAGAGATTTTCTCTTCTCTCTCTGTCTGCCCCTTTCCTTACACACACACACACACACACACACACTACCCCTCTCTCTAAAATAAATAAATAAATCATAAAAAAAAATCTGACCAGAATCAACACATTGAGTGTTTCGAAAACTGAACTACAAAGTGTAATATGACCAAGGATTCAAATTGGTCTCTGAAGGACAAGTACACAAACCAGAATAGCATTGCAAAAACTTGAAAACTACATTAACATCCAAACGACAGTTCGCAAAGTGAGCCAGGATGGGCATTCTAAACTTAGAATGGGGAATAAGCTCTCATAGGAGTCAAAATGTCCAGGAAAAAAATTTTAAACTGCTCATTATACCCCAAACCAGGCAAATCTTAGCTAAAATAAGAACAGGTGATCAACAGACAGAAATGCCAAGATAATACAGATGTTAAAATTTTCTGACAAGGACTTTAAAGCAAAAAATCACAGAAATATCCCAACAGGCAACTGTGAACACTGGGGGACAAAATGCAAGTTTGGCAAATAAATAGAAGTAGATAAAAATAAGCCAAATTATATTCTGGAACTGAAAAATGCAGTAACAAAAATGAGGGAGGAAACACACACTTTATGGGCTCAACAGCATAACTCAGATGACAGAAAAGGCTCAAATTAAATATAGATCAATAGAAATGATTCCATCTGAACAATAGAGAAAAAAAATATTTTTACAAGATTAACAATGTTGAAGAAACTATAAGGCCATAACAAAGGGTCTAATATTTGTATCATATGAGTCCCAGAGGAGAAAAAGTCAGGGTTGAAAAATTACTTAAGTAATTACAGCTAAAATTACTTAAAGTTGATGAAAGGCATAAATTCACAGATTCAAGTAAATCCCAATCAGGATAAAACTAAAGAAACTCATGACTATTAGAATCAAATTTGTGAAAACTAAAAAAATACATTTAATGCAGGCAAAGAATCAATACATTCCATATAGGTTAAAAATAATGAAATAACAGTAGATTCCTAATCAGAAATTATGGAACCAGAAGGACTGGTGCAATGTTTTGTAGACACTGGAAGAAAACAAAACCACTGTCAAGGCTGAATTTTATCTCCAGCGACAATATTTTAGGAAGAATGAGTGGGAAAAAAATACATTCTCAAATGGGAGAAAAATGAAAGAATTTGTCACCAATAGATTTGCCCTAAAAGATTTGCTAAAAACTGGTTTTCAGAGAGAAAGAAAATGATGAAGAAAAGGAAGCTAAGAACATTAAAGAAAAATGTATACAAGTCATAAATATTTAGGTAAAATAATAGAAAGGAATTATGAGCAAAGAAATGATAAATATCAGGTAAATATAACAAACTGATTATATACGATAGCAATAATATTTAATTTATGAATTTAAAATATAAATAACAAATAATTTGAGAAGAGTAATCATAGATAAGGCTCTATCTAGTAGTTGAGTCGTTCTGAAAAGGAGAAAATTTTTGACCTCCTTAGACTTTGTACGTTAAATATTAAAAGTGTTAGGCGAATCATCAAAATAATGGAAACAGAGTATTTAATTTCCATATTATTAGAGGGGGATGAAAAACAGACCTTCTCAGTTGCGGGCAATGTTGCCTCTCAGGGAACGTTTATTTGGCAATGTCTGGAGACACCCTTATTGTAACTCATAGGAGAAGAGGAGGAGTGTTGCTGCTCCTGGCTACTCCTAGTAGATAGAGGCCAGGAATATGCTAGACATTCTATAATGTACAGGACTCCCCCCACAATAAGTACTTATCTGGCTCAAAATATCAACAGCACCGAGACTGAGAAAACTTGATCTAAAAGAAGAGGGAGAGAGAGAGAAAAAGAAGGAAATAGAAAGCACAAAAGCATAGTAGTAATAGATTTGAACATAGTAAGATGTAATAAAATAAACATTTTTTAAAAGTCAGCTATATAATAAAAGTAACACTAAAAGTGCAATAATTCAAGAAGAAAAAAGATGGAAGATAGTATAAATTTTCTGCTACTGATATAACAAAATAGAATTTAAACAAGCAATATTACTAAAAATAGGTTAATTATATGATGTTAAAAGATTTAATTTTCAAGGATGATATATAATCCTAAACTTATAAGAATCTAATAAAAATGCCTCAGAGTATATAAATATTTTCCAAATACCAGGAGAAATAAGAAGGGAAAAACATTCTGAGATATATTAATGTCCCTTTTTAAATTAATATATCTAGCTGAAAAAAGGAATAAAGAACATTTGAGCAACACAATTCAAGAGCTGGACTACATACCCAGAACATCCAGAACAGTTAACCAAAAAAGTAGAAGACATACAACCTTTTAAGAATATCCCTAAGGACAGAGAAAGTTTCAAAAAATACCCCCCCACCACCAAAAAAATCGATCTCTCATCACAATGTGATTTTTAAAAAAATGATAAAATGATGAAATAAGGTATTGAACACTGGATGTTTGCTAAAAGAATATCATAAGTGTTCTTATCAACCCCCCCAGAAAAAATGGCAATTATGTGAGGTGAAAGATGTGTTAATTAACCTGACTTCTCAATAACTCATTTCTCAGCAACTCATTTCACAATGTATATGTATATTAAGTCATTACAATGTATATCTTTAAAAAAAAAATCACATTGTACAGACTAAAGCTACCTTACTGTGTCACCATCAAAAGGGCTTTTGTGGTTGCTCTTCTTTATGTATTTGTAGGAGCTGGAGCCAAAGTTTAGTCTGGTCCACAAAACTTGCTGTAACAACTCCCCCACATATTTCTTTTATGCCCTATTTAACTGTTGGTTATATGAATTAAGCCTATTTGTTTTGTTGTGTTTTCCCACTCTCCAGTACTATGAAACTTTTATAAATAGCCATAGCTCCATTTTAATCTCAGTATTTTTCTAAGACCAGAGACAACTTCAAATATCTCTTTAATCTAGCATAATGCCTATCCCATCCTAAAAAAACGAACAAACAAACAAAAAAAAACTGTTACTACAAAAGGAAAGGGAAGGCAAGGAATAAAGACAAGAGAGAAGAGGAAGACAAAATAAAAGGAGAGTTGGAAAACAAAAGCAGAGTGGAATTTGAATCCAAGTGATTTTAACTGGGTTGAGGTATTCTCTGTAGACTCAAACCAACTTTGTGGCTTTCCTTTATGAATATCAAACCTTGAAGAAGGTGAGTGATCATTCTCCTCACTCTAGCTGTAGAAGGATCCCTCCTTATTTTGAGGAGAGAGAAAATCTGAAAGCCTTTGTTAGTTATTACACAAAGAGAGACATTACAAAGGCATAATGTAGAGAAAATGAGTTTGGACTGGATCTCTCTCTTCCCCACGGCTGCCAGCAGTGGAGAAGGAAAACAACAGTATTATAAATGTGATTTTATTGTCCTTTTACTATTAGGCGGATAGCACATTTGGTCCCAACACTTACCCAGATTGTTAGTAAATGAAAAAGAGAACCATTCAAGGTTGGGAGGAATCCAATCAGCCCTGTCATTATAAAAACACATTACCTCTGTGCTCTCATTCTATCAAGTCCCAAACATTGATTTAGCTAAAACATAGGGGGAAAAAATCTAGGGCTGGGTTCTCATAGTTAAGGAATATAGACATAATGAAAAAAAAAGTGTATACTCTCTAAATGTAATTTTTTTTTTCCCTTTATGATTTCATAGACCTGGCCCAATGTTTCCATAGAACAGGAAAAAGCTCTGGATAAAAGGATATAGAGCCAGAGTTGAACAAGATGGATGATCAAGTTTTGTTTATCAATCTCAATATCAATCTGTGTGATGCCATTTCTCATGGGATATGTGTTTGACTACCTTCACTTCAAATCCATGTTCTTTACCTCTAATAAATCTAAATAAGAGGGCAGCTAGGGTGGCTTAGTGGTTTAGCGCCACCTTCAGCCCAGGGCATGATCCTGGGGATCCAGGATTGAGTCCCACGTCAGGCTCCCTGCATGAAGCCTGCTTCTCCCTCTGCCTGTGCCTCTGCCTTTCTCTCTCTCTCTGTGTCTCTCATGAATAAATGAATTTTTTTAAAATCTAAATAAGAATAGCTACTTCTAGTAAACCTTGGAAAGAGCTCTATATAGTTATGCTTATTAAAGTTCATTCTAGATATTTTTATAGACGGAATTATGTGGCTCCTACTTAATTTATATACTCGTTTAGGAGGATGTCTGTTTTCTGTACCCACCTTTCCTAGAATAGTGCTAAGCATTGACAGCAGATGGTCAAATATCCTTAGGCACTAGACCTGGGAATGGAATTTATGATTTTAAGAGAGGAGAATCACATCATGACCAGAGGTTAGAGTTATATAAAAGTTGGGCTCTGGGGTTCTGATATTATAGCTCAAAGATATCTGCACAGAACTGCCTCAGTTTGGGGGTCTCAGTTGCCCTATCTATCAATTAAGTTTAATTGGAGATGCCTCAGGTATTTCACAGGGCTTTAGTAAGTGAGGATCAAAAGCAATAATTATTATAAAAAGTTTAGTAAAGTATAAAGTGCTATAAAGAAGTAAAAGAATAAGAACATAGATACTAGTGGTAGTGGTCACAAGAAGGGAAAAAATATTATTAAAGGGAAATAAGAAAGAACATGAAAAGACACATTTAAATCATCTGGTGAAAAAAGCTAGTAACTATCAAAAGTGACTATTTCATCTATATCCAAATAGCTTTAAAAATATTTGAAACTAAATACTATAATATTTTAAAGAATTGAATACAAAATGCCATTTGTCATCTCCATACAGGAAGCAACGTTATACTAAGTCTCTTTCAAATCATCATACACAATGGAATATGTGGTAGAAAGTAGGATCTGTTCTTCACTGACTATCAGAAATTCTTCAGTTAAAAACCTATTCAAATGGATTAGGTCTGCATCAGTGTCTGAAAGGATCCTAAAGATCAAGGAGAGATCTGAAGATAGGTGACTGTACTTCATGGAAATGAGCCTATAAATCCTGTCAAACAAATCAATACTGTCACAGAAAAGATGTTTCTAAGTTCAGAATTCTAATTATTTTGTGAAGTTTTCTATATTCTGAAATATAACAATTAGTAGTGAGAACTTCTGTTAGTTTCATTAAAGATAGTCCTCGTTTCATTTCTGTGACTGTCTATTCCAAAATGCGGAATATAAATTCAAGGACTTGTTTGTATGTCGTTTGCATATAAAGGTTAGGAAAAAGTTATATAGTAAACCTCTGCCTTCAGTTCAGGTCACGATCCAGTCCCATGTCTGGCTCTGCTCAGTGGGGAGTCTGCTTGTCCAGCCTCTTCCTCTCCCCCTGCTCATGCTCTCTCTCTCTCTGTACTTCTCTGTCTCAAATGAATACATAAAATCTTTAAAAATAAACAAACAAATCAATCATTATTTTGATAATGAAAATTATTTCATTAATTAAGTAGCTTTGTAAGATGTAAAGGTTTGGGTAGAGTGACACAGAAAGTAACAATTCATCTCTTCTGCACAGACATAGATTGCATTTATTACTGTTAAAAAACAACATATAGAGTTTTCACTTTCCATCATTGGACGATGCATGGATCAGGGAGATAATATTAATATCCAATGATAATCACATATTTATTGAGAATTAATTCCTTTAAGTTATAGAAGTGGCTAGATCCCTCTTAGTATTATATTGGTACAGCTCTATCTAGTGCTTATGAGAAAACTGATGAAAATCCAGAATATGAATTTGCAATAATCACAGAGAAAGAAATGAGAATCCGTATAAGTATCTCATAAAACCAATTAGGCTGGTAGAGAATGTTAACCCAGGAAGGAGAATGAAGAGGATCAGAATCAGGATAAAAAAGATGTTAAGACCAAGTACAAATGTTCCTGTTAGTCCCATTTATCTAAGGATTTCACCAAATCTCTAGTGAAAGATTTGACATTAGTCAAAATCTCTTTATACATCTAAATGTACACTTTGAAATGGTGAATTTTAGATCATGTGAATTGTATTTCTCAATTAAAAAAATCTTTATTTACGTATATCAACAGAAAATACATGTAAGTGTATAAATACATGTTTAATTCATATGTATTTTTAAATGGAGATATGTAATTCTTATAACATAAAAGGATATATATAAGTATGTATTTATTTTTTGTCATTGTGAATATGGGTAAGCTTACCTCATCTTTTTTTTTAAGCCTACCTCATCTTAAATAAAATCTATAGTATTCATAAAACTATAATTTTTCGTTATTGTAACAAATATTATTTTATCATTATAAAATAATTTTCATTATCAAAATAAAGATTTATTTGTTTATTTTTAAAGATTGTATTTATTTATTTGAGGCAGAGAAGCACAGAGAGAAAGAAAGCATAAGCAGGGGGAGATGAAGAGGGAGGACAAGCAGACTCCCTACTGAGTGGAGCCAGACATGGGACTGGATTCCAGAACCCAGAGATCACGACCTGAACTGAAGGCAGACACTTAGCTATCTGAGCCACCCAGGTACCCCTCATTATCAAAATAAAGTTTTAATCTAAAAGAATCCTTACAGATATCATTAGGTAAGGTGTATAAGCCAAGTAGATGCTACTGTAATCAAACTTATGTAACAAATTTCTCCAAGAGAAAATAGTCTCAATACAAGTACTGTGAATGCCTGATTATACCATACATATTTCCCTAATACTGGCATATCATAAAAATTCAGTTTATTTTACTAAAAATCTCTGATTAGAACAAAGCCTTTGATCCTTAAAACTCAAAGAATTATCTATCTTACGGGATCATTCCAATAAGATCCAAGCTATGTATTAATGTGACCCTTATTCTTTCCATACAGAATACTTACAGAAAAATAAACTGTAAATAAAATGTAAATTAAGAAAGAGGCAGCATTGAAGTCTTTGGATCCAGTTGCACTGCTCCCACCCACCTGAACACTATGCTGAAATGTACATTTTCTCTTTATATAAAGGAGGGATTTTCATTATAGTCAGACAATACTCTGACTCTATTCTGAAGCTAAAAGAGATAAAATGCCTATAGTCAATGATGAAAGTAAGCAGTTCTATGTCCTCTTTAATTTCAGGGTAGAGCAGATATAAAGAGGTTGATTAAAACCAAGTATACTTCCCACAAAAGATGTTTTAACTTCTTGACAGCATATGACTGACACCCATCCCATGTTCCCAGAACATTGTGTTTCTTGACTTCCTGGTAACCAAATTATCCTATTTCTTTTTCTTCTACATCTCTGCCAATATACCCCTTTGCTGTTCATCTTTCTTAACCAAATTTTAAATACTGGAGTTTAATAGACTAGAACCCAGGTCTTGTCTTCTTATTCCATGTCTTCTCCTTAGGTGACTTTGGCCATGGCCTCAATAGCCACATGAGTGATCATCTCCAATATTTTGCATCAGCTTAGCTTATTTCACCTGTTAAATTTTAGGCACTGCCAAAGGTCTGTTTAATATCTCTACTAATTTTCAATCTGGATACCTCTAATTATATACTTCAAAAACACAGGAATCAGTCGTGGCATCTTCCACTCCCTATTCCGTTCACTTCAGTGCACGTTACGTTGCCATCTAAAACACTAAAATGCACTCTTACCCAAATCATCTCATCTCTATTGTCACTCTGAGTTTAGTCAGCATCAGCCTCCTATTATCAACTCCTGGCCTCAAAGATCGACTCTCTACATTGCAGATTGAGTTATTCTGAGAGAACAAACCATGCCATAGAACCTGCTTAAAATCCTAGATTTCCATTGTTCTTAAAATACAGATCAAAATATTTGATCTATAAATCCCTGCAAAATCTGACCCTGCTTACCTCACCATCCTCACCTCAAACAACTCTTCCATTCCTCTGTGCTTTAACTACACTGGCCTTGTATTTGATCTCCAAATAGTCTGTATTCCTCTCTGCTTCAGAATCCTTTCTCACTTTGTCCACTCTGCCTGGAATGATCTTCCACATGCTCTCCTCATTTACTGAGGTAATTCGTCTTTCTATAGTTTGTCAAATTTCCTTTAAAAAGTTGCTGGAGACAAGAACAGGTTCCCTTGTGTTTTAGTTCACCCGGACTGCTATAATAGAAGACCACAGCCTTGGTGGCCCACATACAACAGAAACATATTTCTTACATTTCTGGAAGATGCAAATCAGAGATGAGTGTCAAGCATGGTTGGGTTCTGGTTAAGGCTTGTAGACTGACAATTTCTCACTGTGTCCTCACTTAATGGGAGGGGCAAGGTTGTTCCTGGGCTCTTTTATAAGGGCACTATTCCCATCGATGAGCATTCTACCTATTCACCAAAGGCTCCATCTCCTAATACCATCACAATAGCCTGGGAATGGTTCCACGGTGTTGAAATAGAATAAGGATAAGGGTATTAGGATTTCAACATATAAATTTTGAGGGGGACACAAATATTCAGACCATATCACCTTGTTTTTTGTCCTCTTAGCCCTTTCTGCCTGACTCTTTTGTGTACTTATTACAACTGTACTTAAGCAATTGTGCTATTAATACTTGTCCATGCTGGAATATAAGCTACAAGAGAACATTTCTGTCTTATTCACTGTTTTAACCTCAGGGCTTTCTTTACTACTGTATTCCAGGAGCACGGGAAATAAGATCAATAAATATCAGTTAATGATTAAAGAAATAAGGAAAATCTTTTTTTCTTTTAGAACATTTATAGAGGGATCCCTGGGTGGCGCAGCGGTTTGGCGCCTGCCTTTGGCCCAGGGCGTGATCCTGGAGACCCAGGATCGAATCCCACATCGGGCTCCCGGTGCATGGAGCCTGCTTCTCCCTCTGCCTGTGTCTCTGCCTCTCTCTCGCTCTGTAACTATCATAAATAAATAAAAATTAAAAAAATATATTATTAAAAAAAAAAAAAGAACATTTATAGAAAATGGCAGTCCACTTGCTGTCTAGTATGCATGAGATAAATTATCACCAACAGGTAAAATAAACTGGGTGACATTTTGCAATCATCCCTTGATCTAATCTCCTAAGAATTCTCTCAAGAATAAACCTAAAGCTGGCTTCTCATTTTTTATATTTGTTCCTGTTCATGTAACTCTCAGCAAAAGCCCTATTTTCCAGGTTAAATCAAGGAACTTATGTTTAGAAGATATTGCTCCAGGTATTTAGAAAATTGAAATAAAAATTCAAGTATTTAATTTATATGTTTAAAAAAGCAATACCACTCCAACTTGTGAAACTTGTCTCCAGAGTGTCGAGGGCAGCAGTAAGGGTCATAGAGACGTCGTAGCATTCAGTGCAGTAGTAACCAAAGTCATTGAATATCACCCCAAAACTTTATTAACTTGGGTATATTTTTCAGAAAGCCTCCAGGAGCAGGCAGATGGCATTCTCCTATTTGCACTATTCCACTGCAGAGAACTAAAGTTTAAACTATCAGCTACCTGCCATTTCTGGAATTGCTGCAGATAAAAACTCTTTGATGATTTCAGTTTTCTGCTGCTTGCTTGCAGGCTTTCAGAAAATAATTGCTACCATAAGAAACACTACTGAAATTGACAATAAACTGAATTTGGCTGGAAGTACATTGTAATTCTGTTCTATATTGGTGAGCTGCACTGCTGGGACGAGTGTTTGTTTAAAACCAAAACACCAAACAAAGCCCTGGCTTTAATGAAAATGTAGAGAGAATCATCTTTGAGATATTTATGACTACTACAATTGAAATTGTTTATTAGAAAGATAACATTAACTGCTTCTTCGAGTGGATTATTTGGGGAGTGTAAACTGCTCCCAATATACTTGGGCATGTTTGGAGTGGTATAGAAAAGACAAAGAGAAACAGTGTGAGTGAGGCATTTTGTGGAAAAGAAATAAAGGCAGGCATGAGTACAAGGGGAAGCAGGATAGTAATGTAGGAAAAAAAAATAAGAAAAGTAGATATAAGGAATAACAGAAAATAAGTTGAGAAAAGTTATTAAAAGAAAAAGAAAAGAGAATCAAGAATAGATCATCAAAATAGTCAAGCCCAATATGAAATAAATGTAACATCACCACCAGGCTAACATCCTCCCCACTAGCAGCCATTACTAATGAGTACTGAATGTATTGATAAGCAATTTAAGCCAAGCAGAGAACATTCTATTCCAGAGAATTCCAGAATATTGTGTTGATCCCACAAGAGTCAGTTAAAATTGTGGAATCTCGAAGATAGGGCTGAATCCTAGCTGAATTCATATAAAACTTTCATATAAAGGTTTGCTTCCTTGGTTAATTCCCTACAAGTTTACCAATGTGCCGATACACATACTGCAACAATGCATACATTACAGTAAGCAACCAAAATATTAAGGGAAAGGAGGCAAAAACAAACTTGAAGACAGCAAATTTAATTTTATCTGGACTTACTAGGGTCTCTACCTCCTGCTGATTGATGTCAGATATTTGTGATATACAGAACATGCCCATAAGCAATAACATTTTTTTAAAAATTAAGTAGATTGTATCATTGTAAGTTGGTACCTAGGATATTGCCACTGTCCTTTCCAAAGTCTCTATAAATTGGATATATACCAAAATTATTCCTATGCTTATTAACTCAATAAAGGAGCAACTCAAAGTAAAATGTTCTAAGAGGAGAAGAAAGGCAGATTGTCACAGATAGCCCTGATTTAATAAGGAAGTAGAAAAGAAGAGTATACAACTGTATCTGGCCAAGAGAACAAAGAGGTAAGGTGCATTAGCAAATATGGGTTTGAGTCTTTCCTCTCTTACTTTAACTTGGGTGTCCATAGAGCTCCCCAAGTTATACTGAAATCTCACACTTTCCAGTCACTTAATGATCTATTCTATTATAGTCACCTAATCTTCAACTGCAATTAATATTTACTGAATATCCTATGTACTAGGTGCTTCAATGAGCACTTTCAATTATATCACATATCTAATCTTCCCAACAAGCTGATGGGGGGTTATTAATCCTATCTTATGAAAGAGGAAAACTTAAGGCTGAAATTAAATGATTGGATCAAGAGTAATAGCTATGTCAAGTTAGGGAGTGACTTCTGAAATGGCCAGATGATGGGCACATCAAATCCTCTCTTTAAAAAGTAAATCCTCTATAGAAAAAAAAATTGTCAAAACAACACTTTCTAGACTGGACATTGGCAAAGGGCAAACATAGAACTGAGAAGCATTTATTCAAGAAAAACTCTTGAACCTTAGTAAAAAGGTCTGCTGTGTTTTAGCCTGGGAATGCTTCTACAATGTTGAAATAAAATAAGGATAAGAACCACATGGGGGAAAAGCATTTGACAAAATTCAACACCCATTAATAATAAAAACTCTCAACAAATCAGAAACATAAGGAAATGTCCTCAACTTGATATAAGAAATTCCTAAAACCCTGCAGCTAAGATTGTACTTAATAGTAAAAGAATATTTCTCCTAAAATCAGTAACATAGCAAGGATTTCAGTTCTCATTACTTCTATCTAACATTGTATTAGAAATTCTAGCCACTATAATCAGGTAATAAAATGCTACAAAATCAGAAAACAAAAAGCGAAACTGTCTTTCACCACAGATGGTATAGCCTTGTACTGAAAAAAAACTTAAAGAATCCTTCCCACTAAAAAAAAAAGAATTCAGTCAGATTACAAGATCAATATTAAAAAGTCAGTTGTATTTCTATACACTAAAAATGAACAATCCAAAATTGAAATTAGGAAAATTATTTCATTCAAAATAGCACTCCAAAATTAAGTACTTATGATTAAATTTATGAAACAAAGGGCAAGATTTATACACTGAAAACTATAAAATACTGCTGACAGAAATTAAAGAAGATCTAAATAAATGGCATGGTGTTCTATGCTCATGGATTGGAAGACAATAGCATTAGGAATGGCGGTTCATCCCACACAAATCAACTAGGTTCAGTGGAATCCTTATCAATCTCAGCATGTTTTTTTGCAAAAATGGGCCACTCAATCTATTATAGGGAAATGTAAAAGATCCAAATGGCCAAAACAATTTTGAAGAACAAATTTGGAGGACTAATACTTTCCGATTTTAAAATATATTATAGGGATCCCTGGGTGGCGCAGCGGTTTGGCGCCTGCCTTGGCCCAGGGCGCGATCCTGGAGACCCGGGATCAAGTCCCACGTAGGGCTCCCGGTGCATGGAGCCTGCTTCTCCCTCTGCCTGTGTCTCTGCCTCTCTCTCTCTCTCTCTGTGACTATCATAAATAAAAAATAAAATATATTATAAAGCTACAGTAATCAAGACAATGTGTTATTGGCATGACAGAAACAGATCAATGGAAAAGAACAAAGAGTCTAAAAATAACTCCTATTTATGGTCAATTGATTTTGATGAAGGTGCCAAAGTAATTACATGAGCAAGGTATGATCTTTTCAAAATATATTGTGTGCTGAGACACTGGATATTTACACATGAAAAAATTAACTTAGATCCTTACCTCATATCATATACCAGAATTAACTCAAAATAGATTATAGACTAAATATGTTAAAGACGTAGCTAAAAATTATAGAACTTTAAGAAGACAACATAGGAGAAATCTTCATACCCTGGGTTGGGTAAAAATCTCTTAAATATGACAACAAAAGCAGAATTCAGAAAAGAAAATAGCAAATTGAACATCTCTCCTCCTAGAGAAGGTTGATTTGGGTACCCCACCTAAATTCGTATTTTGAAGCCCTAATTCTCTGATATTTAGAATATGACCATATTTGAAGATAGGATCTTTAAAGAAGTGATTAAGTTAAAATGAAATCTTTAGAGTGGTTCCTAATCTGATTTGACTGATCTCCTTATAAGAAGAGGAGATTAAGATACACAGGGATACCCAAGGGATGCAGAATAGAAAAAAACAATAAAAAATAGCAAGAGGGTGTCATCTATAAGCCGTGAAAAGAGGTCTTAGAAGACACAAAGCTATGGGTACCTTGATCTTGGACTTCTAGCCTCCAGAAGAGTAAGAATATAAATTCTTATATTTAAGCCATTCAGTCTATAGTATTTGGTTAGGGCAACCCCAGAAAACTAACATACCCTCTAAGGCCATAATACCATGGGAGCCACAAAGCAAGATAAATATTGAAAATTACTGAGTTAAAGATAAATTAGGGGATAATGTCTTTATTCTGTCTTTTCTTTAAATACCCAGTTTTTCTACTACATGGATAGAATTTGATTATTAATTTCACACATACTAATTATTTTCTGAAGACTTAAATTAATGGATTGGTGAACAAATATTCAGAACACCTCATTTCTTATACTCCAATGTAAATATTTATAAATTTCTATCTGTTTGTTTTCCCCATATCCTCTACTTATTTACTTATTTATTTTATACCATTGAGGTACTACTGGGTAAATTTTCACTGTTGGTCTCAAAAGCAATTCAGAGGGTTAACTGAGCATTCAGTAATTTCCATTTCATCACAGAATTTATTGCTTGAAAATATATATAGAAAACATGTATACATATATTCACACACACACACACACACACACACATACACACCTCAGTCCTTTGTTGTGTCTATATCGATTTCTCCTATAGACCTCATTTCATAATGTGCCCTGAAAATTAAATCATCTATTTAGTTTCAATATGACCTAAGAATTTAATTGGATTTGTAGGCAGTAATTTATGTAATATTAATGGATACTTTTCAAAAGTAGCTAATTAACAGCTGACCTTTAATTTCCCTTTTAAAGAAAAGGAACTGAGCATAATAAAAAAAAAAAAAAAAAAAGAAGGGAAAAAAAGAAAAGAAACTCAAACCCTTCTCTCCTCCTAACTGTGGTGTACATTTAATTAGCAGAAAGACAGCATCCATCAGGGACATTTGGAGAGCCGTGTGATACATTATGTATCTGATTACCTTATGCCTATGAAAATGGCTAAATAATTTAAATACAATTCAATAAAAATGTATTTTCAATGGGGAACTTAAGAGTTGGGTGACAGATTAAAAGCTTCCTATAACACAAAGATTTTATAAGATACTGCTATGAAAATTCAGAATAAAATATTGCATTTTGCTTCTCCTTTTATGTAGCTAGATTTCTTAGTTTTGTGTTGTTTTTATAACAGCCTGGAATAAATACATATTACATTATCTGGATGCACTGTGAAACAAAGCATAAGAATTCAGCATTACCATCACAGTTAAGACACACAGACAGAAATGCCTTCTTTGTGTGATCACTTTTTGAAAGTTTGATTCTAATGGGCCCAAGACCCTACCCAAATGGGCCAACCTTTCATTCATCTACAAAAGATTAATGGCCTTGTTTTCATCTAGTTCACAGTCAGAATGCTTAGCCCCTCCTAGAATGGATTTTCCATGCTATGCAAAGTATGTTGGTGGGCTTATATAATTCCCTAGTGGGAAGGGATTTGTCTCTGAAAAAAGTACTGAAACCATCTTCACTAATTGGCCCCTATGTTGGCAGGCAAAGCAGAGAAGCCAAGGCCTAGATGGGCCATACAAATTTAGCTACAAGTTTCATCTAAAAGCTGTCCTTTTAGGTTAACAATGAGGCTACCTGGTCCAGGCATGTGGGGGAATGACTCTTTGCTCTAACAGAAACTATTTTGTGGATAAACAAAACAGTGTTATTTATCTTAAATCATGCCTAATAATGTACCTCCCTCATTTACTATATTATCTCACTTACATAATTAGCAGTAATTATTCACTTACACAATTACTAATTCAAGCTCTCTCTATATATATCAGTTTTACACAAAATGAGGTCCCTGAATCACCTGCATCAGTTTTACTTTGAGAGCCTGTTTAATATGCAGATTTCTGGGTCCTGCCCCAGAATCAGATTCTGCCTTTTGAAAAGGCCCTGGGTAAGCCCTAAGCGTGCTGAAGCTGGGGAACCTTGGCTTTGATGATGAGATTTAAGCTGTATGGGGTCTTCAAAAGCTCTTCTCCTCAGAGAGTAGCTGCATCTTGTGCTCTTTAAGCACATAAATCTTATAACCAAATGTCACTAAGAAAAAGGTTGAGAATTGAAAATCAATATCACAAAGAGTTTCCCCTGGAACATCTTAATGGTCAACCCATTTGATTTCAGCCTCTTACCATCACAGAGATTCCTGAAGGAAATTCTATGATTGTTCTCACTTTGCTAATGGTCCATTAACACCAGTTTATTGATTTGGGAAGCTTTAATTCCTTGAAAAAAAAAATTACTTGGAGCCAAAAGACATGGATTCTAGCCCTGGTTTGCTGTGTACAGTCCCTGCAGCCTTGGGCCAGGAAGTTCCTCGCTCTCTACCTCAGTTCCCTTACCTGTAAATTTAACTTTGTAATACTTGCCTAATTTACAGTATACAACTAATGAACTGAATTATTTAATATACCTTAGTGTCATGCTACTGATATGTTCCAAAGATTCCTAAAAATATTCAATATAAAAATACTCTAAAATAATTTTTATATTATATACAAAGAGAGAAGTATTAGTTTTCTCTTCTCCACTCTATTCTATATGGACTAATATATCTAGCCCAAAATGTCAGTTTTAAAGAAAACTGCTGGATCCTTTTTCCCCTGTTTGTGTTGTTTGTTAGTTTGAGGTCTTTTTTGGCTATTGTCTTTAGAAGGAGGGGGGCGGCTATCTTCTGGAATCTCTTGCCTGTCATGACAAAACAAAGTTGCATTACTGAGAAATTCAGCATTGAGGAAAAGAAATTGAACTACTGCAATATAATCATATTACCTTCAAACTAATCTTACCATATTTCTCCAGGAAAATGGGTAGAAAAATCTCTGTCCTAAGTTTGTTATTTACCTAAATAGTACTGCCATTTAGATAAGGACTCAAAATAGTCACAATGTGCAAATATTAGTACACTGAAAAATTTGGCAAAGAGAAAAATGACAGTAGGCTAATGCATTTGGCTAGCGAAAAACAAACCATTTTCATGCATCTCAAAAGATTACTCTATATAATTAGATTAAATTTCTGGTAACATTCAAAACAGACAATTTCTATATTTCATATACTCTGGACCTCCTTATAACATAACAGCTTGTTCAATGAATGTCTTTGACACTGGTTATAAATTTATGCTGAAAATAATTATCTCACTTTAGCTTAATAACTTTTATTTGATTTATCTTTTTTTTAAAAAAGACATACTCAGACATACTGACAAAAGAAAAAAAGTCAACTCAATTGTGTTATGCTACTTTTTCTCCTCTTTAAGTCCAGCAGAAGAATACCTAAAATTAGTTACACAGCCTAGCTAAATGACTAATACTCTCTCAACAAAGTAAGTCCCTGCCTACACCAAATTGGGAGATCCTAAAAGTACACAGGGATGTTCAAATGATCCCATGAAAATGCACTATGATGGATCCACTTCTGGGTGTCTTTTGGAGTGCAATTCATGATCTTTAACACGAATCTTTCTTTAAAAATAGAAACAATCAACTCAGTCACAGGCTCCAGATTGTCTTCTCCACAATTCAGATATGTAAACACCGTGCCATTCATACTTTTCAGGGGTGTTTGATCTTGGGTTTATGGAAGAAAATGGGACTGGCCCCTTCTTTCCCAAAAAGTACTAAGAAGACCTCTTTTTATGGTTCATGACAATGAAGGAGAGAGTAGAATATTTCTGAATAAAGAGAAACACTAGAGGAGACTGTCACTCACTACTAGCCTTTTAATCAGGGACCCAATTACTCAAAATTATATTGACTGAAAGAGGTATTGACTTCTGTGGGAAATCACTGAATTTGAACTCACTTGTATGCTTATAAGTTTGTATCACATTTTTATGAGTCAATCAAATAAATGGAGTTTAAAAAATAATGAAAATATTAACGGGGATATTAGATTTTAAAAAGTATAATACATTTTTTTAGAGTAAATGTGACTTTTCTCCTTTGCGTATCTTTTTTAAAGGACAAATATTCATCATCTTAATATTCTTCTTTCTACATTGTGCTACATTAGTTGCCTTAAAAAGTAGAACAACAGAACCCAACATTGTTCAATTAATGCATTAAGTCCAGGTAAATAGATCACCATTTCAGAAGCTTAAAACCAACAGCAAATGTGTCAGTAACATCATTCAGGTAAGCTGATTTTTTTTATGAGTTAACAAGCTAGGCTTCAATTGCCCAAATTTTCAATAGTTTTTTTTAGTCCAAGGTGGCTATCTGGAGTGAACAGCTATAAACAATTTGTTCCCAAGCCGAAAGTAGTACTTGGCAACCTTGGCTGTCATCACCACTATTGTCGTTGACCTTACAACTACTTGCCAAAACTGCCAAAATGACCATTTTCTCTGTATACTATGTTTTTGGTGTTTTTCTTTTTTTAACTGTTACTCACCAATCCATGTAATCTTCTAAATTTCCTTCTATGCATTGTGCCATGTTTCTGGCTAAGAAAAAGAAAACATCCAGCAGTGTTATTTTGGAAATGGATAACACACAAGGCAGTGTATATAGCCCTAAATGTAGTAACTTTTATGATTATAAAGCTCTGGAGGGAAGAACAAACTTAGATTAACTATGATCTACTCTGGAGAGTTTTTTAATTACCAACCCCAGTGGGAAATGAGTGGTGACATAAAGCAAAACAAAACAAAAACATCCCACCAATCTAAAATGGACATAAGTTTGGGTATTAATAAGAAAACTTCCACCTAGGAACAGATGAGATATATGATGGTGTTGCCATCTGCAGTCATTAGAATATGGATTAGCTCTCCAGTTCTCTTTCTCTCTGTCAGCCTGAGTGATCACAGAGATATTTGCTTCTCAGTTAAGTAAACTAGCTAATTATCATACTAAAAGTCTGATTTTCTAAAAGTACAACTGAAAAATCAATTCCAAAATTAGAGAGATAGATTTGTAAGGCAATATCCTTTTCAATCCTTTCAGGATTGGAAGGGGAAATAATAATCCTTCTTGACAAGTATATACTCTAAACTTCAATCCATACCTCCAATATTCCAATGCTTCCAACATGCGATCATGAAGAAATGAACTTATGAAGATAGATTCTTTTCTTTTCAACTTTTCCTTCCCCAAATGTGTCTCAAAATACAATTCTCTTTCAGTGGTTTGCTCCAATACTCAATACCTTGAGAGCTTTTCAGTGGTTTCTCTGTACACATTTAGAGCCCTAATTGCATTGATATGTTGTTAAATTCTTTCAGTGGGGGCAAATTTCACTAATGGTGCATAGAAACAGGAAACTGCTGTCTGTCCTGCTCCTGCAATAAATTTCTGTCAAATATTCTAAAAAATATATATATATACAAATAATTCCATCGAAGTTTGCTGGCAAAAACAAACAAAAAACAGGCACCGTAGTCTATTAAGAAGAACACCGATGCCACAGAACAGTAAGCATGCACTGCTCTCGATGTTCAATCACAGTCTCAACAAAAGGAAAGTCCTTATGAGATCTGCATGAGATTATGCAGCCATCCTTACTAGCCAAAGAAAGGTAACATTTTAGCCTAAATCTCCTGGGTGCCTTACCTCTGGTTGAATGAAATTGAGTCCCATTTAGCTGCCTGTTATGCTGCTGTTCATAAATTGCTGTTCTTTCTCCACCTCCTCCTTAATTTCCTCCTGTGTGTTCAGCTAATTGCTTGGGAATGCCATTATTAAAACCCAAATTAGAACTTTCCCACTAACCCAACACCCTCTCAATTCTCAAAATGCCTGGGCTAAATGTTGCCTTTTCTACATTTCACTTCAGAGATTCATTCTCAGGTTAGCTCTAAAGCAACTCTGACACTGAAAAATGGGGGTTGGGGAGCCAGGGGGCAGTGAGAAGGAAGGTATCAGAGATTGAAACAAGCATCATTTGGCTCCAGATAACTCTGGACTTTCTTTATGGAGTACTTGATTGAAATAGATTGACCAACTATGATATTTACATGCCATTGAGTTTTGCACTCTTGTTTGTCTCAGGCTATGAAAGATGCCAAAGAAGATGGTTTTGTCTAAAGGAATAAAATCTTACAGGATAGGTAATATCACATATTCAACATGTAAACCATTCAAAAAGATACCAAGTACTTGTCATGGATTAGGCTGTATTAATCAGTATTTGACTGACGGGAAAAAATGGTAGACTGTGAGAAGAACCTGGATGAGTTAAAATCTCTGCTAAGCAATCAATTTCTTACCTATCCAATGGCAAATCACTTTTTCTTAAAAAAAAAAAAAAAAAGATTTAGTGAGGGCCTCTTGTAAGAGTGCTTGGAAAAATATTGAAACTTGGAAAAAATTATGTTAATAAAATATGTCACCAAAAAAAAATAAATAAATAAAAAAAAATAAATAAAATAAAATAAAAAAATAAAATATGTCACCAAGAGGGTCTTCCAACAGAAATTAATGAACTGAAAGCAAGTTTCAAATGTTCACTTTTCTATAACTTTCATGGCACATGCATTTTCACTATTTTCTCTGACTTTTCTTTAGATAATTCCAGCTTTATAATAAAAATCCCCAATACTGTATGGAGATAAAATTGTTTTTGACATTTAGTTTTTGTTGTTGTTAGTTTTTCTTCCACTGAACTTATTTGGTAATCAGTTATCTGAATGATATAGCTGTCTTTTCAGTGATCTGAAAGACACTTTCTGCCTCACTGGGCCTATGCAATTCCTATGCCAATACATTCTGGCTGAGGCCATTCTGAAGTATCATTTGTGATAAGAGGTGTTTGCTTCCATGTGTGTCTTTCTCAGTGTAGAGGCCCAGACAGTACCTCACAGACCAACTACACTCTACAACATAGTTGAACTTCACAATTTCCTAGGCCCAAATAGGACTTTGTATTAAAGGGCTAAATGAGTAATTTTTGCAAGAGCTGTACTTTGGTTAAAATAAACAAGGAGGGACTCCAAATAAAGAGGTAATCAAAGTTTACCTTTGAATCACAGAAATTTGTACCCAGAAGGCAATTTCATGATATTCTTAAATATTAACCATATTTTTAAGGTGATGAAGCTGACAAGTAAATAAAGGTGACATGACTTATCTTTCACCCTTTCCGAGGTACACAGCATAGAACTACTTTAAAAACTTATGAGAACCAGGGTGCCTGTGTAGCTCAGTTGGTTAAGCAATTGACTCTTAGTTTCGGCTCAAGTCATGATCTCAGGGTTCTGGGATCAAGCCCCGCATCAGGCTCTGTGCTCAGCATGGTCTACTTGAAGATTTTTTCTTTCTCCCTCTGCTCTTCCCCCTGCTCATGCTCTCTTTGTTTCTAAAAATAAATAAATAAATAAATCTTAAAAAAAAAACCAACTATGAGAGACTTCCTCATCAGAATGACTAAATCCTAAAGATAAAATTGATCTAAACTGATTTCAGAACTGGGGTCTTTCTTTTCCATGTACTTTTTACTTTTTTGGGGTTCTTACTGAATTCTTTACATTCATAAAGCAATATTTTTTTAGATCATGAATCCATCAGGTACTTCTGCCCTTGGTAACACATATTGCTTAAGGATCTTTTATTATCCCTAAGAGGGAGTTTCCCATGGCAAGTGATTGAACTGAGGTTCTCAACTGCAATTGTGTGTAGGAATCGTCTGGGTGGCTTTCAAAATCCCAGTTGCTTATCCCACACCTCAGACCAAGTAAGCCCAGGATGGGTGGTGGGACTTAGGCATCGGAACTTTATAAAACTTCCCAGATGGTTGCAAAGTGCAAAGAAGATGGAGAGTCACTGCACCGGAAGCCAATCTATTAGGAAGAGAGGGCGACTCTTCCTAATAACAGCACGGGGTTTTAGTATACACTGTTTCCCACAGACTCTGACAAAGCTTCACCCATGAAACAATTTAAGCTAATAGACTGAGAACAGACTGAACATTCTTCTTCCAATAGAACCCCTAAATATTTTATTGGAAGTTATTTTCAAACTGACAAAACAAGTTTTACTTGAGTTATTTTGACCCAAGCCTGGACACTAATGCTGATCAGATAGATATGAAGGATTTGATTTCAATGAAAAAAAAGTAGCTTTCAAGTATGCCTTCACATCACACACTTTCATGCTAATTTACCTCCTATCAGTATAACTTTGGGCCATTTTGACTCCCAAAGACACCCCTCAGAATTTTAATCGGTCCATTTGTAACCTAAATATCATCTGGGAACATAGTTTGCTCTTGTTTATCAATATGCCCAAGCCAAATGGTACATTTTTGTTTGTATTTAGTTCAAACCCTGCTGTTTCAGCATATGTTTTATAATCGAATGGTGCCCCACACAGTCTCACAGGTAAATAGAAATCCTTGGGTGTCAGCTGCACATGAAACCATTCACTTTAAGGTATTCATTTCCTGATCCATGAATCCCAAACAATGAACAGGTTTGAGTTTATCAGCAGACAGCCTTGCCAAAGGGTCTGCAAGAATAACCAAATGGAAACCAGCAGACGATTCAGGAACACCTGCCTGATACTTCTGTTGTTGGTTGCTTGCCCAAGTCAACCATTTCAAAAGAGGGAGTGTGAGCTACAATTAGATCTCAAGATTCGACATGGTTGTTGAATTGTAATGGAAAGCCATATGCCTACTCAATCTGAGGAGAAAATCATTTTGTGCTGAATTAGATATAGTGCTGGTTTTGTCCTGATTTCCAGAGAACTAGCAAACCATGTTCACTTTAACATGTCCATCAGTTTGAGGACAACTGGATGGCTTTTATGATTTACTCTTTAGACCTCCCCCTGTT
Source organism: Canis aureus (assembly GCF_053574225.1). Lineage (NCBI taxonomy): Eukaryota > Metazoa > Chordata > Mammalia > Carnivora > Canidae > Canis > Canis aureus. The sequence continues at coordinate 31,063,210 of NC_135616.1, forward strand.
AAAACAAAATCTATCACATAGCCTTAAAAATAGATATTTAAACTAAATTATGCTTAGAATCTTACATTTGAGGAATGGCTCATGGGTAAGTTAAGCTAGACTGTAACAGGGATCAGAAATTCCAGACAAGCACTAGGTCAAAGACGTGTACAACAATTTTCTTCTTCACCTAAGTCTTTTGTTCTCCTATTCTTGTACCTCATAAAAGGACTGCATCCATGAAAGAATTCAAATCTAAGGTGTAATTGCTTTCTTATTCTTGAAAAGATAGATTTCCCAGCAGATCTTCACCCACTACTCACCCAACAAATTTAATTGTGTACACATCCTTAGCAATCTGTCTGTGGCAGAGAGCAAACATCCCATTTGCTTTCCTGCATTTCCAGGATGCCTTGCCTGTAGGTAGGGGCCATGTGACTATTCCTGGTCAGTGAAGACAAGGGAAATTGATGCATTTCACTTCTGCCTGAGATGCTCAAGTGATTTGAAGTTATTTGGAGGTTTGTAAAGAAATAATAGTAAAATCTTTAGTACTTAGTAGGAAAATTCTATATAGTAAAAGCCTCTCACGTTAGTGATAATGGGTAGAAGTGATAATTGTGTTGTTTTATTATTTTTTTCTCATGCAGTCAGAACTGCTTTTCAAAAATTTCCCCAAAACCGCCTTGAAAGAAAGTTCGTCTACTCATTCCTCCATCTCCAAGTTGTGATCAAGAGTAATTGTCCCTGATAACTTTACTCCAGATATAGCACAATTAGTAATAAGGGGATTCATTCATTTCAAGGGCTAGGTCTTGAAATGCAATCATTCATCATTTCTTGTTGGAATCATATCTCCCATTAGACAGTTGTAACTCAGTATCTCATGGACTATGTCATCTGTGACTGCTTAGTGAGGTCACATTATAATTATGCAAAATTAAAATGTATCTGAATACTTCTTCCACTCTAGCAGGGATTTAGTGTGTAACAAGTGATCTCAAAAGTCTGGCTCGTGCTCAGAAGTCAATCTACCAGATACATCTTCCACATTATTTCTCAAGTGTCAATGGCTGATATCTCCCAAACTCTTGGAAAAGGCCTTTATGCTAACAATGCTGACAGAGATTCCTGAGGAAACATAAATTTCTATGGAAAGAGTATGAATTCTTTTTTTCAAAATCACATATCTTCAGGGTAACAGAATGCTTGATTCCATTAAAGGATAAAGAGAAGAACCTCATGCCCACTCTATATAGTAAACTTTGTCTTCTGTTCAAGGACACCATTGTTCATGGGAGAATCTCAGAATTGACCATTAATTGTTTTTAGATGTCTTCCTCTAACTATAAAAAGTGGTTATACAGAGAATAGATGTGAAGAAGTCACATTCCCAGTACAAGGTACCAAAGTCTGAATATTTCCTCAATCAGATCAAATGCCCTGATGGATATCTCAACTGAAGATTAGCATTGATTCTTACACATAAAGGAAAAGGAATCTGACAAAGTCACATGCCCAGGAAAAGTTGGCAATAAATGTTGCTCTTCTCATACATCACAAAAAAATTGATTTTCTCATATATCCTCCAAGTAAGTCCCCCATTTTGCTCTCAGGAGGAACAAAGACCCAAGAGAAAAAGACTAGCATGATAGCATACGATGGTGTATCTTCTGTGTCCCAGTGGAAGTGGAGAAGAAATGAACATATGAGTACCTTCAATTCCTAAATAAGAGTTCAAGGTGTAACTGGGGGCAGAAAATGTCTCAATAATAGGAAACAGGCAGAAAATAAATTATTTTAGATAGGCAAATAGAGATTGATTTGTCTCAAGGCCTGATCTGATACTCAGCTTTGAATGAATAGCTTTACTAAGCTGAGTATTTTCCATTTGCCACATCAGATCTATTTTTTACTTTTCACCCTGTTTTTTGCTTCTGGGGGCTGACCCTTAGGACTTTATTGACCAGACTCCTTTGCACTCTGGCTTTTGTTTGGGTTTCCTCAATGGGAGGAAGGCAGGAGACAGACTGGAGACAGGAGACAAAAGTCTGGGCATTTATGTACCTATTCCTTCCCTGCAGGGCATGAGTTGGCAGTGGCTGTGTTCTTTTACAAGGTCACAGATCCTGTAGGATTGACTTACCTTATGGGTCATCTGCAGCTACAGTATCAGGTCTTGCTACAACTTTTTCTGGGTTCTGGTCATTCTTTCCCTTTTTCCTCAGGCTCAGCCTACTGAGTGCTTTGCTGCCTCCTATTGATTTTCATAGCCCTATCTATACCTCTTTGAATAATCCATTAATCTCCCCTCAGTTACTCATTTCCTACCCCGAATGATACATTTACCACGTCCCCCCTTCTTGGGGGCTTACTGAGTTACTCTGGATCCCACACTGGATTATTGCATTTATGTTTTGCACAGGGTGTTCAGCTGACGGTACAAGTGGGATTTGAAACCCCAGCTCCTGTCATCTTCCCAGTACTGGACCTGTGAGCACAGCTCCTCCATATGCAAGGGTGAATTTCAGTTGCTTGTAAAAAGCCCCATGCAGGCTAGCAATGCCACCAGTAATCTTGCTCAGCAAATAGAAATGCTCTATTTTAGGTGCCTTGCATCAGGCCTGGTAATGTTGACTGGATAATTTTCCTGAGAGAAAAGAAAGAAGTTGCAGTCCAAATGAAGCATGATTAAGCTAGAATTTTCACTAACAGTGCAAGGAGTCCAGATTCTGTAGGAAGCACAGGGAAGAACTGTTAAGAGGTATACTTGTTCCCTCCTTTTAAAGGACAGGGCATTGTCTTCTACATACTCTATTCTCTGCAAACAAATGATACATGGTCCAGTTTTAAGTAATTAATAAAGCTTATGGCAAATTGTCTACTAGGCCTTCTAATCTTTTCCTCAAAAAACTCAATGATATATAACCTGCTTCTAGGTAATTTTCAAAGCCCGTGGCAAAAATGTCTACTAAATCCCCCAGACTTTTCCTCATAAAATTCATCTGTTATACTCATTTTTACCCCAGAGACATATTCCACATAGCCAAATACTTTATTTCTTATTGGAAAATTTTCTAAATATTTAGACAAAAAATATAGATGGCAGCATTCTTTTTTCTCCCTAAAAATTAAACACACAACATACTATATGATTTTTGAGAAAATTCCTTGGTTAGATTGGAATTTTATATATTTATTCCTTAGTACCCTTGATATGATTTTGCCATTCAAAAGTTTAGAATATAGGGGTCCCTGGAAATCAGTCAATTAAGTACTTGACTCTTGATTTCTTTTTTTTTAAAGCAACTAGTTAGCCATGCTCATATGATGGTTGCAGATTTTTTTTTTCCAAAGGCTTATTCATTTATTCATGAGAGACACAGAGAGAGAGGCAGAGGAAGAAGCAGGCTCCTTGTAGGGAGCCCGATGTGGGACTCGATCCTGCATCCCAGGATCATGCCCTGAGTCAAAGGCAGATGCTCAACTGCTGAGCCACCCAGGCATCCCTGACTCTTGGTTTCAACTCAGGTTATGATCTAAGGGTGATGAGATCCAGCCTGTGTCGGCTCCACATTCAGCAGGGAGTTTGCTTGGAATTCTTTCCCTCTTCCGTTCCCTCCCCCTTGCTCATGCTCATGCTCTCTTTCATTCTCTCTCTCTCTCTCACTCTCTCTCTCTCAAATAGATAAATAAATAAAATCTCCAAAATCCTAGAATACAAAGGATTGCATCTTATTCTGATCTTTTCTTAACCTACGTTTTCAGATCATGCCCTCTATAATTGCCATTCTGTTTGCCAAAGTGTATCACTTGCTTTTACCCCCCTCAATAATTTTTAGTCAATTTCTTGTTTCCAAAATAGATTTTCTTAAGTTTTTGGAACTTTGAAATTTAGATTTGAAAGTTTTAATGTAATCACCTGTTATTTTTTTAAATCCTCATCTGCGATCTTCCTTTATATGAAAATTTATAAAAACTGTGCTTCCTTAAGACAAAGTATATTTTCTTTCCAATGTCTTGTCAGAGATCTAATAGTCCTGCAACAAAAATGATTTTTTACAAACATGATCAGAAATGATAGCAAAATCTATAATTGCTTCCACCTTTATGGTTTATTGAGCAAACTGCTTGATTTTCTTGTCTTTGTTTTATGAAAAAATAGTTTTATATTTTTAAAGAAATGGAGAGAATAATAAGAGCTATTTCTGATTCATTTTCCTTTCTAGAGTATTTACATGCAACTTTCTACAAAATAAATTAACAAAAACCACTCATTTACAAATCTGTTACCCCTGAAATCTCTATCACCTTTTCTTGTCGTTCTTCTCTTTCTTGTATCTTTTAGAATATAATGTTAATAATCATGTATTGGGTCTTATTTGATATTTAGAATCATTCTCCCTACTTCCTGTTTCTCTGAACACTTATTCATCACATATAACACCATGAATCATATTCCTAAACACCAAACTTAGTAATATGGTTCTTAGTTTACATTGTGCAGCATTACCTTATCAGGATCTAGAAGTATAGAAGGAGAATAGAGTGCAATATTTTTCTACTCTTCAGATTTGAAGAAGAGAGTCTAATAGTACACAAGTTTTAAAATAAAGAATATCCTGAGGATATTTTCAGATTCAATTTACAGTTGTAACATATTCAGAAAAGTTAAAGTTTATTATAACATGTGGATACTTCACTGAATTGAACCTCAAAAACTTAAGAGCTCTGCCCATCAATAAGGTAGCCTCCCTAGGAAATTTTATTTTTAACTGTTATCTCTTTGAAGCTGTGTACTTGATTTTTCTAAAGTTGTAGAAACATCATAAAATTGAGCTGTTTGCGACATATTTCCCCAGTGAAAAGTCAATTACTAATGTTGTAGCTCTTGAAGAATTTTTTGATGTCTAGAAAACATTCAAGGAAAAGAGAAAACAGGCAAACAAGTTTAAAGTTTCCAGTTGAGATGGGTAGTCTCATGATTAATAGAACACATCTCCATTTCTTTCCTAATACTGGTTTGAATTAGATCTATGTTAAGTTTTTGTGGAAAGTATTCAAGTATGTTTGCTATTAGAGGTGACTTTACCTTAATAGAATACTTTGCAGTTTTATAAATACAGTATCTATTAGTCTTTAGTAGCACATTATTGCTTTATAATCTAACTACAGATTATGTTAAATTCCCACGTTTTCGTGAAAAAGGAGATCAGTAAGTTAAGACATGTATCATCTGAATCACCATTATAAGCAAAAATGAGGATACTGAAATGGCATTTTCATTGGTTTCCAAAATCTCTCAAGATTGTCTTCACATTTCAGAACCTTAAAATTCAGAAATGATAGGAGGCAAACAACAACAACAGCAACAACAACAACAACAAAAAGAATAGCACTGAGAGTCCTGAAATAGCAATATACCCAAGTCCTCAGGACACTATAAAAGCTAGGATATCTACTTAAGGGAATTATAAATCACCCTTGCTCTGAATTAAATAGTGCTAGAACCAGTATGTGCAAGGTTTCATTTGCCATCTGAGTTAAATATATAGTAACACCTCAAGTTTTGGATGGTGAGGCCCAAATTGCCTCTATCAAAAAGTTTATTTTCTAATAGTATCAAATTAATAGGAGAAATAGAAATCCCTGAGTAACTAGAGAGAATTTAATGCAGGAAATTTATTGCACAATATCAAATCTGAGAAACCAAGTGGAAATAGTAAAGCAACCCAGAGATTACATCAAAAAGAAGCTATTGCCCATAGGCTGAAGCAAGAAAGTGTAATTATGAAACACAGAAGACTTCCCTGTGGGAGATGGATCCAAGATGTAATATAATCCAATTCCACAGATGTTTTTTGATGCAAAGAACAAGGTGGGAAACAACTCAACTGTGCTCTTTTTCCGGTCTTCTTATCTTTCACTTTTGCTTCCCATTGGCCAAATCCAGCAGGAATTTCAGTTGTTTACTTAGAGTCTGGGAAGCCAAGACCGCTGGAGTTACCACTTTTGATACCAGGAAGTACAGGATATAGGGAGGTACACATAGAATTAGTTGGTCCACGATGAGTACAAATGCATAATCTGATGGTACTCTAGGCTCCAGAGAGTGTGTGGGTTTTAGGCAGGCTTATTTCTGTCATTCTTTTTCTGCTGATAGCAAGGCCAGGGTTAAATGGAGAGAGAAGAGTTTCTAGCCATAATCTAAATCTTTGTGCTGCCAAGCACACCTAATAAATATTTAAGTAAAAGCAGTGCCTTCAATATGTAAATTCAGTTGCTCAAAAGCGACAGCCTAGCCTCTCCTTCCAAATATATTGTCACCTCTCACTGTTTCCTGTAAGGACTTCTTAGACTGCCCCTCCAGTGGTCCCTGGGCACGAAAGGAAATCTCAGTCAGTTTCTCCCTCACTCAAACTTTTACACAGAATCTTTATTGTTTTTTTATTATAATCCAAATTCCCTTAGTGTTCTTCAATTCATCAAACAAATCTGGGTATAGCTGAATTTCAATTATATGGATAGGGATGGGAATTCTCTCCCCTCAAAAGTTGTGCCACTTACCACTCAAGGAATGTGGAACATTCTTATGACAAAGTTCTTGAGACATTCTAAGTCCTTTAGGGGGCTGGTTTTCATAAAACCTAGAGGAGTGGCCTTACCTCCTTCACTCTCCAGTCAGATTCTCACCAGTGATCCTTTCAAAATAAATGTCTTACTTCAAGCTGCTATAACAAAACATACCATAGACTGTGTGGTATAAACAAGTTTATTTCTCACAGTTCTGGAAACTAGAATTCCAAGATCAAGGTGGTGACATGCTTGGTGTCTAGTGAAAGTTCACTTCCTAATTCATAGGTGGCGATCTTTTCACTATCTCCTCACATGGTAGGAGCAAGAGAGCTCTCTGGGGTATCTTTAATATGGGCACTAATCCCATTCATGAAGGCTTCACCACCATGGCTGACTGTCCCAACTTTCTAGGATCATCACACATTGGAGATCAGAATTTCAACAAATGAATTTTGGGAAGACACAAACACTCAATCCATGAAAATAACCATCATGGAGATTTGAGAGCCACAGTCCCTTGGGCAGGAATCAGGCCTCTATGTGACTGTCTTCCCAAAACTTTCAGCTGAGCCTAGCTATGTGCTGTCAAATATGACCATATAGCTTTCACACTGTACAACTCCATGATGCCATCCTGAGGTGCTGACAGTGCCCCAGGGATTATGCATCAGGGTGACCTTGCTGAGGCACACAGCAGGGGTTAAATAAATGCTTGTTAAATGCTAAGTAAATCGGTGAGGTTAGCAAAGCCTTATTATACAGAACACGGCAAATATCATTACATGGAAATAGGTTTTATGGAGAAATGGATATTGGTAAATTATCCTAAGAATTTTGCTGGTTAAAAAATTGCATTTTGCTTGAATAATAATAGGATATGAAATTGCCAGAGGAATGCTATTAATGAATTAGGATCCACATACTCTACTCAATTAAATTATATAAAAAGGCATGTTGAACATAATGAAGCATCATCTAATTAGAAGGTTCAAAAAGGTCTTTGAAAATCAGGGATATCATGGAACCTTTTGCCTTAGGACTCTGTCATCACAAGTGTCCTTTCTGCCCAAAATGATCATTAGTTTTTGCCCTTAATTGCAGAGATATGGGGGGGTATGTTAGAGATTTCTTTCCCTCCCTCTCAAGCAGAAGCAGAATTTCTTTTCATATTCTCTTTCCTCTGCTGGTACAATATGAATGGCCATTAATTCTATATGGCCTTTCTATCTAATCTTGTATTGTTGATCTTCCTAGGCTTTAGTCAATTTCTCACGAATAACTTTTATCCTTTGAGATCCCAGTCTCAGCTAAATCCACTTTCTTTATTTCCTCTCCTTTCCTATTCTTTTATCACCCAATAACTAAATTCAGGCTGAACACAGTAACATTGAAACATATCTGGAAGACTTGCCGGATGGAGGGATGTTGCAGGAAGTTCATGGTGTTGCCGTGAAGACATCAACTCTTGAGTTAGCAAGACAAGTCAGAGACTACATATTATGTATTTTTAGACAAGATATACGTAACTAATAAAATCAGCATTGTCTGAGATATGGCCCTTACTACTGAAAGGAAAAACTGTCTACACAACACCCCAAGCTTGAACAGATACAAGCATGCATATTTGTACTCTCTAAGCTTCTATCAATATAACAATTGACAGTTAAATACTTGCCAAACAGCCTGGACGAATATGTGCTCTGACCACCTCAGTCTCTGATTATGGAAGTGCTACACAGAATATCAAATTATAATCAGAAATTTAATTAGTGAACATGGGAGCAGAAAATGTTGATATTCTTGACGTGAAGAAGAGCAGTTCACACTCCTGAATCAGGGCACCCTACACCCTAGGGGTGGATTTAGATAAACGTTCCTAGTTTACTCTTCCCTTTACCTGAGATTCTATTGCTGACTGCTGCTTACTCTTTTTTTTCCCTTAGACAAATTAGTCTTCAGTCAGATTATAATTCTGTTTTACTATCTCTGGACTCATTGTAATGCTTTAATATGTCTATGAATATTTTTATGGTGAATTATGTATTTATTTTATAGTTTAGGACCTGAAGGCCAATTCTGCTTCCCTTATTTTAAAGTTCTTGGGGGTATGAACTGTTGCTCCAAGTAACATACTGATTTTGGCTGGGGAACTACAAGGATCATAATAAGATGCATTAATAAATTCAGCATTATTAAGATAATGTAAAATATTACATTTGAATTAACAGAACTGAATTATCAAGGAGATGCTGACATATATATGTATATCTCCAATTGCACAATAGAAGAAACTCCTAAGTGACATTTAATTAATTTTGTTACTGTAATTCTATTGATATCTAAATATAGTTGTTTTGTTTTCTTCTGAGACATGGTCGTTTCTCCATCTGAGAACTATTCTTAAACTTAAAAATTCTTAAAAATTCTTAAACTTGAAGAACAGCTTTTTGGTACACAGAAAAATTTGTTTCTTTCAGCAAATGGTTTCCTAGCCAGCCATGCTCAAAAGCCCCAGTTCCCTCTCTTAACTGTTCTTTGATAGCATCTCTTCTCTGAAACACTGGAATATTTTATTGCTCCTTTCTCCGTGTGTCCTTTACTCTGCCTGGCACCAATCCCAACTCTCCTACAAAGAAAAAAAAAAAAAAGAAAGAAAGAAAGAAAGAAAGAAAGAAAGAAAGAAAGAAAGAAAGAAGAAAGAAAGAAATATCTTTCTCCATTCCATCTTAAAAATTCAAAATTCTATTAAATGCATCAAACAGGATTTAAAATATGTGTACAAATGTACTAATACAAATATTTCTAAGCAAATACATAGAGAAAGAGAGCAAAGCTTTATCAGTTAATTTCTTTGGGTTTGATATTATGAATTATGTTTGATGTCTTCTATTTTTTCCTTCATTTTTGAGATTGTATAACCATGAACATATACTTCTAAAAATCATAACAAAGAGGTATTTGATTTTTCTTTTATGGTACATGAATATATGAATGTGCATGTATTTGTATGCTTCTTTTGGGAGGGAGGGAAAGAGGAATAGATGGGAAGGAGAAAGGATAGGGAGTGAGAGAGAGAGAGAGAGAGAGGGAAAGAGAGAGGGAGAAAGAGAGAGCACCTCTCCCCATTAGTTCATATCAATCTATTTCTTCTAAAGGCAGCAACTTTCATGGAGTGCTGAAGAAAGGATTTAAGGAAGAAAGACGGGGACATGTCCTCCTCTTGAGGAATATTGGGAACCAAAGATATTTAAAAGCTAAAGAACTTCACACTCCAGCATGTTCTCTCCTCTCAGGCTATCGGTCTTTTTCTTTTTCCCCTATGGACGCTCAGTACATTTTCCCAAACATAAAAAAGAATACTAACTAATTTACATTTATAATATGAAACATATCTCTAATATAATTAGCATTTTATAAGACTGAATTTCTTTTCAATATATGCTTTTAAGAGATTTACTGCATTCTTAAGTATGATCATATTATGTCTTAGGGTTAAGTTGTATTTTGTTTACTTCTCAAAAATATATGCTTAGTTTTACAATGGAAATCGGAAAACTAAAATTTACTTTTCACAATTCAAAGCATAGACGTGTCTATCTTCAATAGAATTTGTACACATGTGTACATTATTTAATTTCTGTATATGGAGACACAGCTATATTTAACTTTTCCTAACTTTTAAATAGGTAATATCACAACTCTTAAAAATACAGATGCACAGTCTGACAAAAACAGGGACTAAAGGACACACTATCCAGAACTAGACCTGCCCTGGGAAAAATCAAGAATTACACAGCAATGCATGTCCTGTGAGTAGTATGTCTGGGGGATGACTTTTCCTTATGTAGCTGTAGTTCTTCAGTGAGATCATTTGAGTTGGGAGGACAAAATATAAGTAAGAATTCTATAATATAACTTTTGGTTTTTAACACAGTGGTTTTCATAACTAAAGCTCTACAGGTTATTTATGCTGTTTGCTTTTGAACCTGTCTGATCAACAACTTTGATAGATTTTGTCTTGTCTGAAGGAAGGTAAGATGCAGGATATAATATCACATGACCAGCTGATACACGTCCTGTTGCAACGTACAAAGTAGGCACAAAATCTGACCAAGTTTGATGATTCCTGTTAAATATGAGGGTGACATAATGAATGTCTCCAAAGTATATACTCTGATTTTAGAATCTTCAGGTTCAAATACCTGCTCTATCTGTGACTAGCTAGGTAACCATGGTGACGTTATTCAGGCAGTCTTAGGCTCAGTTTACTTTCTACAAGATGGAAATGATAACACCAACTTCACATGGTCAGTGTGAAGATGATATGGTATAATCTATTTCAAATGCAGGACACAGGGCCTGGAACAGAAAACACTCCAAACATGCTTATTGTTATTTTCGTGGTGGTGATGGTGTAAGGTTCGGTATTCGGCAGCCAGTCTGACACTGAATAGAGGGAAAATACTGTTAAGAAGTGAATATTTAGGAATTAAAAAAAATCTCTAAATAATCTCACCACTCTAGTGATAAATTAAAGCTTGATTTGCATGTTACCCATTTTCCTTAAAACTTCAATTTGTAAAATTTGAATGCGAACCAACCAAATCACTGAATATTAGAAAAAAATCTTAAGGAATGCAATAGGAAGGACTTTAGGTAAAACTCTTGCCTTCATTTATATGTGAAGGCAAAAGGCTTGCCCCAGTGACAGTGCATTCGTAACCTGACCTCATTTACCCTGAGTATTAAACGTGATATTGGGATGCCGGGGTGGCTCAGCAGTTGAGTGTCTGCCTTTGGCTCAGGGCATGATCCTGGAGTCCTGAGTTCGAGTACCACATCGGGCTCCCCGCATGGAGCCTGCTTCTGTCTCTGCCTCTCTCTGTGTGTGTCTCTCATGAATAAATAAATAAAATCTTTAAAAATAATTTTAAAAATAAATGTTATATTGCGATACGCATTTAGCTTACATACAAACATTCCCTCTCGTTACTAAGCATCCTCATCTCAGTGGTATTATTTGCCAGTGTGTTGCACTAATCTGTGGCCAGAATTCATAAGGCACTGAAGCATATTTCCTGTTGCATTAACATTTATTGGGAGTCTATCTTGTATAAAGCTCTGAACTCAGCACTTAAGTTTTTCTATTTGCCCTTTCCGAAATTCACTACTACCCTTAAAGTCCTGTAACCTGGTGAGGTGTGTGTGTAGCATGACTGCACCGGTGCATTTCCTCTCCTCTGGACCCCTCCCAGTCAATGGAGCCCGACAGCGAAATTCCTACCGAGGCGTGGAGATGTTCATCTGAATTGAAGTTTGATGTTCACCCATCACTTGCCTGTAGGCAGTGACAGCCTCAGACTTTCATCTGCCAGTTCATCCTCCCTCCTAGCAGACACAAGCAGATTAACATATCCCCAAGAGGCTGATGTCTTTAGTTGCCAAAGCCACTCGATTCTTAATACCTGACAGTGTTCTATAGTGAGACTTATTTATTTATTTTCAAATGCTACCTGCTAGGATATCTTCATGAGATACATGTGTCATTTTTGAGGGGGGCCCCCAGGGGACAACAGCTCAGGGCTTCTCAGGTTGCCTGAAGCTGTCAAGACTTACCAAGTGTAATTTGGTGGTGACCCTTATCCCTCTTTCGACTCCCAAGTTCAGACCCAGTTTACTCTGTAAAAAAGTAATGTGAACTATAGGGAGTGATATGGCAGTAGTAGGGAATAGTCATTGGGGAGCTCTAACAATGTGAAAATTTTGGTTCTGAATGATATAAGGTGGCTGTCTACACAGACTTAAATCTCAGGATAATTGTCCTTCTTCATTTCTTTGTGACAGAGTCTTGGCCTCAGCAGCAGAGCGTGTCACTCTAGCAACTTCTGCCACTTTGTTGTGGTGATTGTGAATTGATGCTTGACACTGATAAGGCCTAATTTCCCAGTGGACTTTGGGAAGGGTCTGACAGTGGTGTGGATCACTGTTCTTGCATACAGCAGCTATTTATATCATTTTTCTTTCTGTTCAAGGACACTACAGGCAACAGTTATCTGTTATGTCCTTATGTGTGTGAGAGAGAGGAAATGTATGTGTTTTTGTTAATCTCTTATTTCATGCCAGAAACACATGTGTTAATATTGGGCAACACTGAGACAGGATGGGTTAACGAGTCTAGACTGAAGAAAGGAGATGGGCCATGCAGGTGAAAATCAGGCCTGTACCTGTAGAGCACCTTTGGCTTACAAAGCATTCTCTCTTCTTTTTGCATAACACTTCTTCGAGGTACAAAGGAAATAGAGTATTGTGATCATATCTCAGATGAGGAAAGTGAAGATGAGAGAAATTTGTCATGTACTGGAGTCATCTGATGGAAGCTGGAACCCAAACCAGCTTTTTCTTATTCCAAGCTCCATGTACCAAACCACATGTCTCTCCGAGATCTTACTGTTCAGTGGGAGAATTAAAGAGGTATGGAAATAAAAATATAGGCAATATCAGTACAAGTATAGAAATATGCAGAAGGTTTAGTGAAAGAAGAAAAGAGAAAGAGAATAATTCACTTGGAGGTGGGGCAGTTGTGATCAAGGAAGATTCAAATAACCTAACACTTGCTTGGAAGTTTCCTGGATCTAAAAGGAATGTAAGCATTCAACAAGCTCCATAAAACTATACTCCAACATAAAAAACTTCTTTGGTTAAAGACCACTGGGGAAGCTGTATTTAACATTATTGTAATAAACTTTGTGAGAGTTTTCCTATAATGATTGAATGTAATTGTTGCAATGGATTGTGAGGCATTATGATGAATTCTAACAAAAACGAGAATTTGCACATCCATTATAACTTCAAGTATGATGAATTTTTAAACTACATAGAAATGGGGCAGTCAATTGAAAGAAGATTGTCATTACAGATATTCATGGCTTAGGAGTTTGATATAAGCAAGGAAGAAGTAGGCTTCAGCAGGATAGTGGCTAAGCTGAGTTGTTGGACATAGCCCTTATTTCTGTTTGAAGCATCTACCTCCCCAGAGAGAAACATGGAAGGTCCACAGGTTTTAATATCAGCCTATTGGGTCTAAAGAATCTGTAGTAGGGAGAAAGAAGTATGGTTTGTGTAGCACAATTGACACATTGATCTTCAAAAACAACTGAAGATCTCTACGGGTGGTGGAGAAGTCTAGTCCTCGTGTCTATTACTGGGTTTCATCTGGTTGCACTATTAGGATGCTACTAATTTCTAAAATGCCTATTTATATCAGGAGATTCTCATCTCAGCAGGTGGGTAACCACCAAACAAATGGAGTTTGCGAAAATGTAGTAGGGCAGTACTGTAGTATTATTTTTTTTTAATTTTTATTTATTTATGATAGTCACAGAGAGAGAGAGAGAGGCAGAGACACAGGCAGAGGGAGAAGCAGGCTCCATGCACCGGGAGCCCGATGTGGGATTCGATCCCAGGTCTCCAGGATCGCGCCCTGGGCCAAAGGCAGGCGCCAAACCGCTGCGCCACCCAGGGATCCCCGTACTGTAGTATTATTGATGGAGTATCTAAGAATCAAAGTGAGACACTGGGATTTTTTATGTGAGGTCATTATCACTACAATCAGTTAAATTTACATCAGTAGCTCCAAAATGTAGGGCTTATTGAAGGAGTTTGCAAAATATCTGAAAGCCAAGCACAAATCAGGCACTTATTACTCATGGGGTTAAATATCTCAAATGTACATAATTCCTTCACTTTCAGTGGTGTTCCTTCAAACTGAATTCATTATCTTCTCTTTCAAATACAAACTAAATACAAGTCTGTTATCCAGTCTCAAATGCTGAAAGCCATATAAGCTTGTTTCTCCCAACTTTTGAGAGACTCACAACCAATTCTATCTACATAATATTTTTACAATTCTTACATCTGTTCCACTTCAGCAGTCAACTCACTTCTTCGGATCCCCAGTACTCTTCATTTGTGAGACTACAGTGATCTCCTCACTGAACTCCATGCCTCATTGCCTCTACTGTCATCACCCTTGACATGAGCCAATATACATTTAACCTGCCTAACATGAAAACTCTAAATGCTTCATTTCTGTGCTTAAATAGCAAAAACAAAACACTGGAACACCAACTGAACTACAACAACTACAACAACAACTAAAAAACTAATATTTTCTACTGGTGGCTGAATATAACTTTTTCTTATGCTAGAGCCCAGAAACCTCCAAACACCAGTCTAAAATGTCCTTCTAGTTTTATTCTCCACTACAGTTTTTCATGTGTCTTAGACAAAAACCACAGCAAAGTACTTCTCTGACCTTTACTTGCCCTCATTCTTATACTGTTTTCTCACTCTAGAATACCTTAGTCCTACCCTTCACGTGGACGTAAAACATATTAATTAATGCTCAAATCAAGGGCTACTTATTAAAAGTGGCAGTACTGAAAGGATTTTTTAGATGAAATATATTTAAATGATTAAGACTTCAACTCCTGATTCTGCTACTTCCTAGCTGTGTGACCATGAACAAATTATATTACCTGTATCCTTCCTACCCATCCACAAAATGGAAATAACAAAAGCATCTCAAAGATTGTTGTGAGGATTAAGCTAGCTAATATATATATATATATATATTATCTATATCTATACTATATATACTATATATATCTATATATATCTATATATATCTATAGTATATATATATATATACTATATATACTATATATACTATATATATCTTATATATATATATTGCTTAGAACAATGCCCATAGTAAGCACAGAGTAAGCACTATGTTATAGAACTGGAGCACTTCCAAACTTTCCTTTGGGATATGTATGGACAACTATTTATTCCTTTTCTAACGCCATGCTCATCCTCACAGATACAAGGCATGAAACTAAGACTAAAATGATGTATATAGGCATTGCTGTTGTCATGATTTTTAATCCTATCTTTTGAAAGTAGTCTGTGAACTCTAGTTTTCCCAACTCATTTGCAGATTTCAGAGCATGAATAAATGAAAGATTTGACTTACTGTAGTTTGTTCATTTGTTCATTCATTTACTAACTGTGTATTGCATACTATATTAGTTTTCTTTTTTTATTATTATTTTTTTAATATTAGTTTTCTATTGCTATAGTAGCATATTACCACAAACTTAGTTGCTTAAAACAACAGAAATTTATAATCTTCTGCTTCTGGAGGTCAGAAATCTAAAATAGGTCTCACGGCTAATATTATGGAGTCAGCAAGGTCTGTATTACTCTCTGGAGGCTCTAGGGAGAAATTCATTTTTGTGGCTTTTCCAGCTACTAGACACTGCCCACACTCCTTGGTTCAGGGAAAGCCAGAGAGAGCCATGGCCAGTCAAGTCTTTTACACATCGCATTAGGCTAACACTAACTTTTTGCCTTCTCTTCTATATATATAATCAAAAGAGACCTTTTGATTATATTGGATGCATCCAGTAATCCAGAATATTCTCCCTTTTGTAAGGTCAGCTGATTAGCATTCCTCATGTCATCTGCAACTTTAATTCCCCTTTTCTGTGTAACATAACATTCTCAGAGGTTCCAGTGGTTGGGATGTGGACATCTTTGGATAGCCATTATTCTGCCCCTCCCTCCATACATAATCACCAGAAATTCTCTTTTTTTAATGAAAATCTGGAAGAGAAAGAAAAGACTGTTGTGTAATTGTGGTCTAAGTTAGAAGAAAGGGGAAGAATCAGGGGATCCTTTCTCTTAATGGATATATTTCTTTGGTCCTTTCTTGTGCTGAATGACTTTATAGACTTTTATTCCACACCTGAGATATGCACACTCATCGAGTAAATATAATGTTACAGAGTATCTTATACATGCTTATCTTGTCCTAGATGTTGGCTTAAATAAAAAAGAAGATAACAAATATCATGATATGAGGGAAGAAAGAATAGCATCTGAATCAGAGAAGTCTATAAAGTCTAAATGTTAAAAAGACTAAACTTGGTATTAATAAAAAGTCACAATACACAGAGAAAATACTTTATCCTCCGATTTTCTTCTTTCCAAAATATGGGTTATAAGAAGATAATAAGAACTTGTAGGGGATTTTGTGTCCATATATTATAATTCTGCCTCTTTTTCTTCCCAGATATGACTGAATGCTTCAGTTTCCACAGCATACCTTATTAAAAATTTCTTTGGAAAAAGCAGCGTATTCAGAATCCTTCAGACGCATTTGCTGCCTATGAAATGAGGATGCAAGTATTTGTATCTTTCCTTTTTGAGACATGAGGATGGATGGCAGAAATCACTGGTAAAATACTTTAGATGTCTTGGAAAAAGAGCCTATCGAAATGGAAATTATTATCATCGGAAGAGTCATAACAGTCTTCCAACTGTCATTGTTATAGTGGAAAATGGTGATTCATTCTACTTTCCTTCTCCTTTGTCCCAGTGGATGGAAATCAGCTTATTAGTTTCTTAGTGTAACTGACAGTCTCTCCTTTATAAAACCCATTCCTAATTCACATTTTCACTGAAATTTTAATCCAATGAATTATACTTCCTTCCTATATTGCCAATTCAAAATCATTCTTTGGTGACCATGCTTTCTGCTTTCCACTTCTTTGGGAAATAGAATTACTCTGAGAAAAGACAGAGCAGAGCCCTCCTCTGGACATTCCAGTCCTGTGCCTTTAGAAATAGAAATCCAGATGGAAAAATGTATAGCCCTTATGTCTCCAAAGAACAGCCTTATCTAGAAATGTATAGCCCTTATGTCCATCTTCGAGTCACTAATCCCTCCTTTGCATAGATTCCAGATGTTAGAGCCATCACTGTGGGAATAAGGAGGTATTAACTTTCTTGTTAAAATTAGAAACTTACACTAAGGAAAATCATATATCCTGATGTTGGTGTAGTGCTTTCAGGGAGAGAAACAATTACACAGCATGATGGCTAGCTACTGCTTCATAGAGTCTCATATAGGTCAGTGTGACGCGGGATAACATCCAAAATTCTCTATGCTTTTCTTAGAAGATGTAGAAGTATCTGAGAGCAGGCCAACAGACCTGGGAAGTCTTTAGGGCTAAAGTGAAAAAGACAGAGAAAGACATATGTGGGCCTGGTGCCTGGGAAGCTGAGAGACATAGACACTCCATGTGGAAACAATCATAGTAGAGGCTGATGATCAATGGAGAGTCTTCAACAGTAAAATGGGGAATTATGGTATCTACCTCATTGCATTAGCATGAAAATTAAAATATACACAACGTATAATTAGCAACTGAAACATAACAGATTTCAGTAAACAGTTATTTTTATAATTTTTATTCTGTTCATCATTATTGCTGTTGTTATTCTTGTATCACAAAAGAAGTCAATTTGGAGACACACTACAGTGATAACTCATATCTAGAATCATATTTCAGTAGGTGTTTTTTTATGACCTGCTCAGGACTCTGAATAAGTTATCCCAAGTTTCTAGTTCCTCATTATCTGTGGCATCCTTAACTCTCGAGAGAATTTCACCTCAATTAGTCAAATCCAACATTATTTCCTAATTATGGTTTGTTGTTTTACGTTTCATACAAAAAAATCTGTGTCTGTTTTTGTTTGTTTGTTTTTGTTTTTGTTCTGTTTTGTTTTTGTTTTTTTCTGGAATTCTAGAAGACCACTCTGTGTCTGGCCAGAACTGCCCAAGAATTAACACCCTCGCCAACAGTCTTCAAACAACGACTCTTGGTAGTTGGTCTATAAATAATCTAGCTCTCTTGCTTTGTGGATGGGATAATTTTGAAGCATGTTTCCCTGAGGCTTCTGGTAGAAGTAAATTCTAGGAACCTCCTGGAATTACTAGCTTCTCTTCCCTGCCTTATTTCCCACTCTGGAACCTCCTAGATGAACCCTGTGCACTTGAATCATTGTCTCAGGGTTCACTGCTGGGGGAATCAAACCTAAGACAAAGATCAACTTTCCTACTTCTGATCATTCAAGGTCAGCATAGCCTTTAGAGCTGGAATTAAAACATCTCTTTTAAATCCCATTCAAGGAAAATAAATCTAAATCTACCTTCATCTAAATCACTTTGGTGTCTTCTTTCTGATTCTCTAAAGTATAGCTTGCCTTTACTGCATGATTTATTATGTCATGATAATAATACTGATTTGAATTGTACAATGCTATATGCTTTGTCAGAGTGCTTTGAGCTACCGAATCTATTAACCCATATCCTTGTTTGATTTTTCTCCTATGTATACAGGCTATAGGCTCTATTTACCAATGATATTTAAGGTCCCTGATGGAAAGCACATATATATGATTAATGACTGGAAATTGAACATGTGATAGATTGTACTGAGTTGAACTGAACTGTGTTACAGTTCAGTAATTAAAGAACAGAACTTCAGAACTTTAGTATAAAATTCTAATATGAAAATCACATATCGTGATTTTAAACTGCAAAGTATATTCTTTCCCCAAGTTTCCATTTGTCAGAATTTATTACTTTATTAATTTTTGCATATATTTTTACATACCAAAAAAATAGCAATATCAAGAATAAAAGGTGGTTCTCAATATGTAGCTTTGTTTGGAGAGACTAAATAGTTATTTCTTTTTGGCTCATTTGAGTTTAGTTCTGTTTCCCTTCTGTACATTTTACTTTCCTCACCCCAAAATGCAAATGTCATCCTTTAATTTATTATAAAACAAACAAACAAACAAATGTCATCCTTTTAACCAACCAAATAGCCAATTGCACTGTGTGGTGGCAAGTGAGGAATTTGACAATTCAAAGTGTAATGGCTGATAAGATGGAGTGAGAGGTAAGATATGGAAGGAATGAAGAGAGTCTGGCAAAGAACAGAGTTGTTAGACGATAAAAATGAGAAAGAACACCTGATATATATATATAATATACATCACTACTTTTCTCGTCAACAGATATGAAACCAAAAATGAATATCTGTGTCTCAGTAGGGGACATGCATTTGGAGTTAGTTGTGGGAAGAATTTGTGGAGGAAAGTAGGAACCTAAAAGATACACCATATGAAATTGTTTTAGCAAGTACAGATGAAACATTTTAACTGAAAATGTCTCTTTTATAGAGAAAGAAGAAAAGCAGGATACAATTAGTGAAATAAATTATTTTTTCAGGTGGAAATGTTAAAATCATTAAGTCTGGATAAGAACTACATCTCTCTGCAAATTGATCTCTTCCCATCAACTAGACCTGATGCTTAATGTTGCGGGATTGTGAATCATGTGTGAGGAAAGTATTGATACTACTAAAATACCATTCAGCATGGGGTAATAGAGCAATGTGTTGGGATATTAAAAACCTAAAAGCAAGAGACTCTGAATCCAATTTCCAATAACCAGTCCCCTGAGACATCCAATTCTGCCATTGAGCCAGTTTAAAAAAAAAAAGTGAAGAATGTCAACAGCAGTAATATTGAGATGCATTAACTGTAAAATTGTGCTGGTGCACATAATGACAGTCATAGGACTAATAACACTTTGCAATTAAATAGCACTTATCTTCCTAGGAGTTCAAAGTGCTTCCCAATACAATATTGAACAACCTTGTGATGCAAAGAGGGAAAAAGCTTCCACAAAACTCATGGAGGAAAAAAACATTTTATACTTACACCACTAGGATATGGCTTCTCATCAAAAATTACAGGAAGTGTCGTAATGATTGGACTCAAGGTCCAGGTAGCAAAGCATTTCCCCTGACAGAACAGGAGGACACACAGTGAAGTGTGGCTGTCCATTGTTATCTTAACTTGAATCTGTTGCTGGTTCTGAACTAACTGCCTGAGTAATGAAGTTTGCTTTTTAACTGCTTTTGTTTCCTCATCTTTAAACTGAAGATAGCACCCCCTGAATATGTGTTCAGGTAACATGATTTAGTTGAAGAATCCATTTGTTGTTGTTTTGAACTGGATTATCATTACTTTTTAAGGATATTTATGAGAAGGGTGTATGTTATTTGCAAGGCTTTCAATTTTACAGTCATCATTGTCTTCTAGCTAATATTATTGCCAAACACTACAAATCTCTGCCTCATCAACTTCATTAGGATGTTTCATCAGATATCATTGATAACTAAAAGCACTTTAAAAAGTATAGAATATTAGATAAATGAGTTATTAACCTAATTTCCCCTCATCACCCATTATGAGTCAACCATGAATTTCTTATATAGTTGGAATAATAAACTAAGTATTGGTTACACTAGAAAAAGAAACACATGTCCAATATGAGAACTCTACATGCACTGTCCCCCCATTTGAGATAACCTGTTTGGGTATAAACCATCTGTGGAAAACTCTCTCCTATCCCACTGTGTCTGTACTTTCCTCTAAATTCACAATTTTCCATGTTAATTGATAGAAATAAGAGAGTGGAAGATAATTTGCCTCACTGGTGTCAGAATGGGTACTTACAGTTTTAATCTTGAGTCAACAATTCTGGTTTCTACTCTGGCTTTATTGCTATCTACCTGTGGGGTATTGGCAAGTCACTAAACCTTTTTGCTACTTTGGTGACCTCTTCTAGAAAGTAGAAGTTACAATCCTATAAAAGGCTGTCAAGATAATCAAATAAATAAAGTATGAACATAGTTTACTGAATATAAATTATTATAGACAAGCAGATAATTGTTCTTTTGATTTTCAGATGGCTGGCTAACCAACTCTTGTGAATAGTCACTGCATTGAAACCAAATAGCTGATTTAATTAAATCTAAGTCTAATACAAACATAGCTAAAGGGAAGTGGAAACATTTAAAAGTAATCCTGGGAAACATTTTCAAATGGCATGTAGTATCTTAAACTATCCTGGTTATCTGAGTGGATCTAGATAAAGTAAATATTTCCAAAACATATAGAGTATGTATGAGAAGATTTGTAAAAGGGTTTTGTTAACTCCTAAATGATTGGTATGTGTAAGTCATTATTTTTATATTTATAAGCCAGCATAGACAATTGACTAACAGTCCATATGGATGTTCACACTTGGAAAATGACCATCCATAGGAAAATTTATCCATCAAGTTAATTTCACTATCCATCAAGTTAATTTCACTGTTTAACTACTGAGCTCTAGGAGTTTGAGAACTTCAGATTCAATTTGTATTTGTGTACATACAAACAGAGCCCTGTCAAACTAATTGGCTAGCTATTTGATATTCTCTTCCCTTCAATGTGTCATTCAGAAACATTGTTCCTGGACAGAATTCTCTGTAGAATATCTCTGTCATTTCTTTTTCTCTGGGCATTTTGGATATGGGAGGGTTAAAAAAAAATGATTATGATGCTAACTTGAAACAACTCAACAAGGTAACTTTGGGCTGCTTTGGTTTAGTGGAGACTTTAAAAGCTTTGAAAATGCTCTTAAAGTTATATGGATTTTTTTTCCTTTTTATAGTCAGTCAAAAATTATATTTTAAAACTCTACAGTTCAAGGGGAAAAGCAATTATCAAAATGCAATAAACTTCTAAGTAAAGTACAAATTGCTTCCGTGGCCTTAACTATTAAAATAGAGAGCTTCTGGTAATGTGTTTCATGAGTCAATCAGCAGGATTCTTCCCCCACATTCTGACACCCAGGGGAGGGGGAGAGGTCAACACAGAACTTTAAGAAGATGCTCATGAAGAGCCAGACTTGAGCAAATGGTGAGAAGTTAACATTTGGCTTTCTCCCCCCCTGGTCCTTTTTTTGACAGCTTTTTCTCTTGGTTACTTCTTTCCTGACACCAAGCCTGATTCACACTCTCAAAGATCAGGGAGTAAGTAGGAAAAGCAGCTATCTTCATGGTGTGAGATGAGAATCCTGGTGCCTTGCACACTGTAGAAATGTAATAAGTATCTGTTGGTTGATCGCTTCTCTTATTTATATTCTGTTCCACACTACAAAGCATTTAGGGCCCTAGAGGCATAGAATTGGGGATTTAGAAAGGATTTTGGCTGACATCTAATCCAACTTCAGACAACACAAGGAGTCCTTTCTGCAATATCCCAGGCTGATTGTCATCCATCTTCCCTTTGAACTCTTTCAGTATGGCAGAAATTACTTCTGAGATAACCTATTCCATTATTAGAGTCTTGGGCTTCAAAAAAAGTAAAATTAGTAAAATCTTTATCTTTTAAAATTCTACCCATGTTTCTAGATATGCCTTCTGGTGCAAAAAAAAGACCGAAGACTTCCATTTCCAAAGATTTGCACGAGTTGAGGTAGAATGAAAAATGATGGATCTTCAGCATCTTGCAGTCCTGAGTTGGGTCTGGACCCCACCACTTACTGCTATGGGCATGTAGTATAAACAGACTTCTAATTCCTCACTTCAACTTGTTGGTGGTTTATCGGCTTTAATATATAAGATTGGTGATAAAATACCTAGCTCATAGGTTCACAGTTTGTTCTGAGGTTTACATGTGATAAACTCTGCAAAATGCTTCAAAGATAGCATTCTCTTCCTCTCCCAAGTATTCTAGTTTGGCCCATAAAATAAAATAGTTCAATTATTCCAGGAATTTTATTAGATAGTCTTGTATTATATTTTCCCAGGCCAGAGTATCAATCTATCTTACCTGCCACAGTTCCTATAATGTCACCTCTAAAGGTCCATATAAATATTTGCCATAAATATTTGCTGGTTTATTAATTTTCCAATATGAAAATGTCCTTGGAGAAGTAACACAAAAAAACATTGACAGTGAAAAATAGATGAGTTAAAATCAATAGGAAATCAAGTAAAAAAACAAAAAAGCAAATCCAGAATATCTTATAGATTTCTGTCCTGAGAATGGTGAGAAAGAAAAGAGATAGGTCTACATGTGATGATGAATAGGGGTCTACAGGGGGAATGAGCTGGCATCAAAGATAATTTTCACTTACTTCAATTTTGCAAAGACATTGTACTAAGTTATCAATCCTTATTAACATTTCCAACTTCTTAGAGCTCATTTCCTTACGCTCAAGTCTCCAATACATACATATTAAATACAAGCATACATACATATAAATAGTTAATGCACCTCTACTACAGGTCAAAAGACATGTAAATCACTAAAACCGGATAATAACTATCCTCTTCTTATAATACCCCTTACCTGCCAGTTGGATCACCATTCTTCTCTCTCAAGCTTTTCAGAAAAATCCCTCTTTTCTAGATGTTTCTTTCTTGCTACCCATCTCCATTCTTCTACTCCTGGACTCTCATCTCATGCCCCCTCTCAGTTTAGTGGACTCTCTCTTCTTTGGCTCACGACTGCTACTTTTGCAAATCAGCCCCTCCTCCTTGATCATGCAAAACAGTTTAGCTCTGTACTTTCAAATAAATTACCATACACTTTTTTATATCCAAAGGTTTATTAACATGCTAGGTGAAATAAAGGGGTCAATCTACTCTAAACCTCGCCCCTCGGGCACACTCACACATTGGAGAAAGACTCTGACATTTCACTTTCACCTTTCTCCTTCCCCTATAAAAGGAACTTGTCACCTGGCCCAACCCAACAACATAAGGCCAGGATATGCAATTTTATTCTGTGCCTGCAAGGAGAATAGCACCAATGACTACCACGTTTAGCGGAGGTTATAAAACTGAGTGATGATTCATATTCACACTTCACTCTGTGGGCTCCAAACACTCTAACATCCTATTTCTCTATGAGAAAAAGACATTAGCTCGAACTCTAACTTGCTGTAATAAATGTGGGTAAGTGCTAGAGCAGAGATGCCTAACTTGTTTATGCATAAAAGTCATCTGGGTAGCTTTTCACAAGTGCAATGCCCAGGCTACCTCCCACTTGGGTATTATTCAATAGGGAAAAGAAGCATTTTTGAAAAGCCATCTTGATCTATAGCTAGCTGTGGGAAACACTGGTTTAGTCAGCCTGGACTATTTTTTTTTCTTTCTCACTTGTAAAAATGAGATCAGTGTTACAGAACCTAGCATGATCAAACCTAGGGTCCTCATAAAAAATACAGTTTATCGGATCCTTTCCTCATAAAATCAGCTTCAGTATGTCCTCAGGCCCTGGTACTCAAAGTTTGCAGATGAACCAGCAGCTTCACCTGAACATTAAAGATGAGAAATAACTTCCAGCTCAGAAGGGCTCAGGAAAGTATTTTGAAAAAGTACACTGGGGAATTCTTATAATCAGAAGTTTGGGAGCCTAAACTAAATAATTAAGTATATAATTTAGGAAAAATAAACAAACAAAGAGTTTTTTTCTCCTATTAACTTCAAACTATTTAAAGAAAGGAACTGCATCGAGTATTTCTTTTCATCCCTAATTGCAAAAAATAATGTGTAATGAATAAATCTTATTGATGTGAATGGAGAGAGGGATGGTGGAGAGGAGGATAGGATTTTGTCAGCATAGAATTTTTGACATAAATAATATTATAAGGCAGATATTGGAAGAGAAGGATGGCTAATTGATCCCAGGAGATAGCAAAACTCACTTGGAAACAGATTGTTTCCTACTCCCTTTTGTTTCTCCCCAGAATGCCATACAATGGGTTTATTTTCAGTGAGCATTAAATATTTGTTAAACTGATCATGATAAAAAGAAAGGCAGAGATAAGGAAAAGATTCTAGAATAAATAGAATTATGCTACAGGCATTTTGCTTATTGGGGGTATTTTCATCACTTTGGATAGTTGTTTTTCACAGATAAATCAAAATTCAGTCTCAAATTTTTGTCAGATAGTGAAGGAGATGTAAAAAAACTAAACTTTCGTTTACATCAGAAGATTAAATAGGCACAGCGTTAGAATATTCAATAGAGGAGCCATGATAGATAAACTGTCAAAGAGAACTTCAGAAACCACTCAATGATTTAAAAAAAAAAATATACAGCCTTATCTTCTGATGTGAAGACTCTTGCAACTTCACTTTTGAATATGTATGACTAAAACCTTCTTGCTTTATCCTAGTCTTCAAACCACAGAAAAGGAAGCTTTTTTACAGATGGCTTGTAAACAAGCAGACTGAGAAAGAAAATGAAGTCAGGACTCGTTGGTGTGTATATGTGGGGAAGATGGAGTTGATGAATGATAGTGAGCTAAAAGCAGCCTTTCCTATACGGGAAGATTTCCACAGTTCTGTGCGGTCCTAACATGTAGAATTCAGTGTCAAAAGTCTTACTTATCATCAAGTAGCCAAATAAAGACAAAAAATCTGAAATCTAAGCATTCAGAATATCCAGATACGTGGAACTGTTTGTGGGTAGGGTGGGAAAGGTAGAATCTTTATTTCATTCTAGTTTGGATGTTTGACCTGAAGCAGACAACCAAAGGACAGCAAGAAGAGCTAGCTAAAGATGAAAGGGTTAAAAATATCCCGACATACGTTGATCCAGTGTCATTATATTCAGGGCCAATTTTAACTTTCTGAAGTGAGTGATTTAAGGAGCAGTTTAAGTGCAAAAATTATATTTTTCCCCTTTGCAAAGTCTCTAAGCTGCAAAATTGAACATTTCTATGAAAATCGCATTTTTCAGCATAGTGATGCAGTTGTGAAGGACAGGGCAATTGAGTGCACTGAGAAAAGTTAATGTGTTCTACTGACATGGCACTCAGAGGCCACAGAGATCAAATGCTTTTACTTCAAAATTTAGTGTCTTTCTTCTGTAGACCTAGGGAAGTTCTCTACCAGGAGGTTTGAAGATGCCCAAGTGACCACACATACCTTAATATGAGCTAGTGTGTATTTGGTGAGGAATGCCTTCACCCTCTCTTCACCTCTTAATCTAGACTAAAGAGCACTGCACAGAGAAGTTAGCAGCTCTGAAAATCTGGGTCAAATAGTAGACTCTAACTACAGAATAAATGTCTAAGGAACTTTTTTGGAATCAGTTTGTTTGACCTAATGGAATCTTTCTGATCTCTCATTTAATGTTGACCTTCTTTTTTATACTTTCCTTACTGAATCTGACCCTGATCCTTCTTTCATGTCCATTCAACCTTGGGACACCATTGACCAGGTGTAGAAAGTGCTGATGCATTCAGCAAACATTTATTGCATAACTACTGAGTACAAAGCGAAATATGAAGAATCAGGACACGGAGTTTGCTTTTTAGGAGCTCCTTTTCTAATACCTAAAAGCATTTATTGTTTGTAACATGTTTGCCCCTTAATCATGTGCTGTATTTTCACATTAATAGTTTAATGAAAGTGGATTCTATTTTCCTAACTAAAGAATACATTTCATAAAGCCAAGTGAGTTGTGTGGTATTTTGTGTTTTAATTTCCCATAAGGTCTAGCACATAAGATGAGATTTAAAAAAAGTTTTTGTATTCTGCTCAATTACAAAGCATGGTTTTAGATGCCTTTTTAAAAATTAAAAACATTTGGATTAAGAAAACTAAAGTAGAGCCTTTTTTTTTTATAATGATGGAAGAAGTTGCAATACATAACAAATGCTAATTAAAGGTAGCTTATTTAGTCTTTGTTCTATAAGAAATCCTTAGGTAAAATGAGGCTTTAGAAAAATGTGTGCAAATTATCACAGGTTAACTCTTCATCATGGATGGAAGAATACGTGTAAAATACCACCTCAGGGATTCTAAAGTAAAAGGAGATGTTAAACTTTAATGGAAATCTAAATATTAGGATAAATGGGTAGACTTTTTATTGAAAATTATGCACAACTATACTTTTTCTCAAAAAAAGAAAAATTTGGGACGCCTGGGTAGCTCAGCGGTTGAGCATCTGCCTTCAGCTCAGGGCATGATCCTGGGGTCCTGGGATCGAGTCCCACATCAGGCTCCCTGCATGGAGCCTGCTTCTCCTTCTGTCTGTGTCTCTCATGAATAATAAATAAAATCTTTAAAAAAAATTAAAATAAAATAAAAAAAGAAAAACTTTAATAAGCACTTTCTAAGTGTAGCATGTAAGAAAAAAACAGAATTTAGAGACTCTGATGGCACAGTGCTTTATCTAGAGAGTGCAAAACATTGTAGAGAATTGGTCTGTGAGCCACACCTTAAAGTAACTTGCATTCCTGAGGAAACTTCTGACTTCAGCTCAGAGAGGGGTGAATCAAGAAGCATTTACCCTTTGATAAACTAAACTTTTTTTTGTATGTCTAACTGAAAGATACTAATGGCCTTGGTAAAATTCTGGCTCTTAGATATTTCCAGCACAAAAAAAAAAAAAAAAAAATGTGTGGAAAATGACTAGTTATAGCCTAGTATCCATTCTTTACTTAATTTATACTAATAACATTTGGACAGGTCCATGACCATCTAGCTAAAAATTACATTCCCCAGCCTCCTTTGCTGCCAATTATGGCCATGTGACCAAGTTCTGGCCAATGAAATTAGGAAGATTGACGTGTACCAATGCCAGCTCTTGCCCTGGGGGAAAAAAAAAAAAAAAAAAGGTTGGGTGCTCTCCCGGTTTCTTTTTCCTACCAGCTGTACAAAAATGGTGAGAGCTGGAGAATTTCCACATGTTTAGAATGACAGTACCACTGCCTGCCCTGCACATGTGGAATATAACTTGATTGTTACACAATAGGAAAATAAACCTCTGTTTCAGACACTGTATCCCTGACTTATTTTCCTTTCTTCCTCACAAACCTTAGCTACTCTCTCAAATAATATCAATAGTTTGTTTTGTCAGTTAATGTAATTGTCTCTGAAAAGTGAATCATAAATACATCTGTGAATGGCACACACACACTGTACTAGATCACATATTAAGCAATATCCTCTAATTTTATTTGGAAGAAAGTAGCAGGGACAAAATGAAGATCAGAGAAGAAAAATCAAGGGGTCATGAAAAAGAGGCTAGGATTCAGCTAAGAAGATCCACATCATTATCAAAAGTGGTAAGCTTCTTTGAGAGGTAATGAAGGCCTGAAAATGTTTGAGGAAAATCATAGGAATTGTGACTAGATGTTAATTTTCATCATTTTTAGTCAAGTAGCTAACAACAATATCTCTTTACCTCCTGTTGAATCAGGCATAGACCAGGTGGTATATTCATACCTACTCTGGTCATCTTAAAAATGGTGAGATTTTGAAAACATTATTCCTTCGAAATACTAGTTGGGGTGGAGGATTGGGTTAGAGGAGCAGCAGACAGGCAAGAAAGATTGACAGAAACCCACCTGTGCCAGGTAACACCTCAGACTCCTGAAAGGTTAGGCCTGTTTAGATTTTAAGAAGTAGAAGTCAATGTATTTGTCACATCCATTGTCTAAATTTCTGTGGGAAATCAAAAGGATGACCCTAATATTGTGTAGGAGAATGAACACTTAGTTATTAAAGTATTAGGGAAAAAATGTTTCTTTCCTTGCAACTGACCACATACTAGTCCCACTTACTTTCTTTTCAACAAATTAACTAATCACATTTTTGTACATGAGACTGTGAATATCTACTACTATGAGCAGTGCATTTACATGACCCCAAACAAATGCATGACAAAGGGGACATTTTCCATGTCACTTTTGAGGCAATATGAGATAATGGTATCATCTCTGACTTGGCCTTAATGAATAGCAGGTTTCTCTTGCAGCCTTCTGACCTCTTCTGATTTTTGACTAATATCTGTGGGCTCAGGGCCCATGAGCAGCTTTTTTTTTTTTTTCCCCATGAGTTTTTGACTCACATGCTATTTTATTCAGAGCCATTGATCAGATGATTCCATTTAGATGAAATCATATCCCAAGGATGAGCCTATATTTTCCCATTATATTCATAAAGATATTTTAGGTTCCTAAAAGGGATGCTTTTCAAGGAATTCAAACACATGTAAAAAATGTGTTTCCCACAAAATTTAAAATATAGTACACTATGCAGCTATCATGAATTAACCACCATTATATATATATATATATACTGAAACATATATGTACTGAAACACTTGCTTGTAAGTAAAGTGATATTGTAGACAAGAGCCTTGTACTTGATAAAATGAGAGCACAAAGGATAAATAATTCTATCTTATGATTGAGGTGACTTCTTTCTTTGCAATGCCTCCATTTCAGCCTTATGGAATACCAGAATTTCAGAGGAAGGAGAGGAAAAGGGGCTAGGAAAGGGACCATATATATTAGAGGCTGAAGAAATAAAATGAGTATGGTTTCACAGTTCTAAAGAGTTCAAGAAAATAAGAAAGCTATGTAAATACTCCTTGAAAATTAAGTATATATACACCATATATCATGAGATCTGATTATCAGGAGAAGCTTGTAAAGATTTCATTCTCCCCTTGAATACATGGCTAGTTCCTAATGAAGACAAATATCTTAAGTTTTTAACCTAATCCATGGCACACATCTTAGATGCCTTCTTTTTGCTTTTCCATTCATTTAAACTGCTCTGTTGCTTCACCAGTCTCACTCCCAACTTTCAACTTTTTGACCTTGATTCCATTTTCAGTTTTATCTATACTCTAGTAGATAAATTTTCTTACTTGTGATAATTTTTTTTACTCAGATTTGAACCAAGATTTCTCTGCCATGTGCCAGCACCTACAACCATACCTTGCCATAGATTTCATTGAGGGGAGAAAGAGAAAGAAACAGAGTCTTCAGTGTGTAACTCACAGATATACTCACAGATCTATGGGATTCCCAGAAAGAGGAGGAAGGTAATGGTTGAAGTGTCTGAGTGGGTGGCAGTGTCAATAAGTGAAAAAAATTTATGAATTCAAGAATCAGGTCATTATATTCCAACATCATGAAATGGGAATGAGAGAGTTCTGAACATTCTTGGTGTCTCTTAAACTCTGTACTTCCTCATACAAGTCATATTTCCCTTTGCTGTAGTCTTTCATACTCAACACAATTCCTGTGTGACCCAGGTCTAACTGGTCATCTTCTAGTACCACTGATTCACGTTTCATGGTTTTAAACTTTAGGAGAATGTTCTCTGCAATTCTTTTGAGCTAATGAGCTCATCCAAGCTCAGGTCAAACTTCACGCTTCAGAAAACCTCCTATAATCCTTTTCAACCATCATCAAGCTCTTCTTTCTTAGAGTAACCGCACTAGCTACATTAGAACACAGTATTTAATACACAAGTTGTGCACAGGTTCATTATTTCTGCTGATAATTTAATATTTATACATGTTTTAACCTTCAGTTAGGTTTTGTTAGTCATCTAGAGTAGAATGCATATGTATATGTATGAACACATATATATTTCTTATATCGAAGAAATAAATATGTAAGTTTAATAATGTCTGTTTTTACAGATGAACAAAATGGAGTTAAATTCAAAAGCCTTGCATAATCTTACAAAACTATTTAATTTTAGAACTGAGTCTAAGGCCCTAATCTCATGCCTTCCTTCAGAGTGCCCAGGACACTGCTAACCAAACTCTCAGTGTTAACTGTTCTTGACTTTAATAAGCTCTAAAATAAAAAACATGGACATCTTGACATAAAGACATGGATTAAGCTGACTGATTTGGGGACTGATTTGTGATGTAGGCAATAACCTTTGAGGGGATAGTTGTCCCTGAGCCTCTGCCTGCCTATCTCCTGTACCATATAGTTGCTATGCATTAGGTTTTGCCCCTGTTCTGTTTTCTCTCTCCTGTGTCTCTGCTCTCTCTCTCTCTCTCTCTCTTTCAGCTGGCAAACTCACTTTCTTCATTCTTATTGCTTTATGCTTTGTTGATTCATTTCCTTTAAAAGCACTAACACTGCCTTTCCATTATTTATTAATATTATTGTTACAAATAATGTTATTATTTGACTTGCTCTCAGGGAGATTTCAAGTTCTGGAGTCATTGCACATGAGTTTCTGTCTGCATATCCACTTGCCAGAATAATCCATATGCCTCCTTTTCTGAAAATTCCCACTAGGAATGTTGGAAACCTTACAAACTTTGATTGAGCTGCCCCAGGTCAAATTGAACATCTGGGAAAGAACTTCTGCATCAGCTGCAGTTGTGCATCCTTAAATACCCCAGTGACCAAGTTCTAGGAGGAGGATTGGCATGGGGTTTCATTTCGTGCAAAATGTATGGATATATTTAAACATTTCATTATATGGTCCAATTAGGCTGTGTCTACATGGGCACATAATAAAGTAAAAATTTGGCAATTATCTGGTTCATTTCATCAAGTCAACAGCCAAAGGCATAGATCTAGTCTGGCAAAAAAGGTTTTCGAAGGGAAAATAGGAGAGTCAAAATAATTTGAATTTGGAAATTACATTCCTTGTATGTGTGTGTAAAAATGTGTACTTAATTTTACTTTCCCCAAATGGATTATAGCTTAAGTATAGTGAGTCTTCATGATCTTTACTACAGTGCTATATGTTGCAAATAAATAAAATACATATAAGTTCTGCTCTTACTTCAGGTTCTTTTCCATTGTCCTGGGCATATATATCCAGTCTGAGGAAAAAATAGCCACCTGAAGACTAAACTAAGACTTGTCTAACTCACAAAATGGATGTTTTAGAGTCCTCTCTAAATTATATTGGTGTAATTAATGAATTAATTCATTAGCATAAAAAGAAGATGGGGTAGGGTGAGAATGAATTAAAATAAAGTTATGTTATGGTGTCTTTATGAGCACTGTTTAAACAAGTGCAAAAGCCACTAGCTCAGCATCCTTCTTTTCTACCCTTTTATCTACACCTCCCCCTTCTATACCTGCCTGTTAAATCCCCTTAAGCTTTCCTTCCTTTCTGGGAAAACTGTAAATCTTTAGGCTCAGAATTCCATACAAGCAGCTGAAAAAACTGCTGAAACCATGAAATAAGGAATACAGTGGATACTGAGCATTAATGTAAACTAATTATATATCTCATTTTGAGAGTTTCCTATTGTGTCTCTGAAGTTAAGAGGTAAAGATGAAAGAACAATATAGATATCTAGAATCCATGATATTCTATTTAAATATGACATATTTATTCTTCCTGCCTATCTATTTAGAATATTTCCTAAAGAAATGTGTATACACTGATCTTGTCCTAAATTAACAATACAATTGTAAATCTGTTGCAAAGGCATCGCCTACATGTCAGAAAGGATTGATTTATGAAGAACCAAGTAAAATGCAATCTTCATAGCTCAAGGGAAGAGGGATATGATTATCATTTTCAAA
The DNA here is from genome assembly GCF_053574225.1 of Canis aureus. Classification (NCBI taxonomy): domain Eukaryota; kingdom Metazoa; phylum Chordata; class Mammalia; order Carnivora; family Canidae; genus Canis; species Canis aureus. Next base: position 31,095,851 of record NC_135616.1, read on the forward strand.
CATTTGAAAGGATTAAAGACTGGTGATGGGTGAATCTCAGAAGGCCAGAGTTGGATGCTTACCCAGAAAACTTTGGAATCACATCTCAGAGTCTGCAGAAACTGGTAGAAACCTATTGAGGATGTGCTTATGACATTTTCGCTACTGTTTGCTTCCAGCCAGCCTGGAAGCCCCTGCCTTAAGGTCTTGGCACTGAAGCATTAATACAGGCCCTCCTAGGGAGTAGAAGGGGAGTATGATAATTACAAGTGGAGGTGGCCTGCAGCAAAATTGTAGAATGGGTGAAGTTTCCTTTGGCAATTTTCCACCCACACTCTTCAACTATTCTAAAATCTACCAAGTTCTCAGCTTGTAAAGGGGTTTTGATTAATACACTTTCCAACTACATTTGCATTTTAATGGGAGATTCTGAGACAAAACAGGTAACAAAAAACTCAAAGCTCAAATAGCATATAATATTAAGTAGCAATGAGTATTAGAATTGTCTCCCATGTCCCACCAAGGGCTGGGGGCGGGCTTCTAATGTTCTCCTTCACTCCTGACCCCTCCTTTGTTTTGCATATTGATCTGGACCACAATTAGTCTTCAGTCACATCTTAGCCATACTGAATACTCCCATTTTCTAAAACTGACATAAGTTTTTATCATTAACCTTTTCACATGTGCATACATGTTGTCCTCATATAATTCTCTTCCTTGTACTTCTCTGTGGAGGTGCTCAGGTGAGATAATGTTGCCACTTGGAAGGCATCACAGACCCTCCGAGCCTGAGGAAGGTCTCTTGCAATGGGACTCAGAGACATTTCTTTCCGTCACACTCACAAATTAACTGTAAACCTGTATTTTAATTACCCATTAAGCTCTATTTGTCTTATGTGCTCATTAGAGCAGGAATAATGCCTCCCTCCATGCATTTTCACTATTTTCTCAGGGTCTTACGAAGTATTGTGTATAAAGTAGGTTACTTAGTATTTGTTGAATATATGAAAAATTATCTATTCAACACTTCTTAAGCTTACTGGTCCTTTCATACACTGAAGAAGTATACAGGAATCGAGGCAAAGGTTTTAACTTAAATATCATCTTTGTCCCTCTCAAACATACATTTTAAAGGCAATTATGATAGAATAAATTTGAATGAGGCAGGATGAAAGTATACAGACATTGAAGTGACAATGTTGGATAGTCCTCAAAAAAGCAGAATTACCTATGAAAAATTCTCAGACTGTGAAATAATGTTTTCACTGAAGTGGTGGGTACATCAGTTCCTTTGGACAATTATAAACTTAATTGGCCAAGACACTGAAGAGCATAAGGCAGAGAATAATGCTGCAGTAGGAGACCCAGGGACCAATAATCAACACTGGGAATTGGTAATTAGGCAACCTGAATTCCCTTTTCATCTTTTGAAAATGGTTGCTCTGCCTCACCTTTGTTTTGTTTGCCTAGAGTTTAGTAAGACACTGGTATCTCCAACTCCGTGCCAGTTAACTGTAAGATTCTTATTATAGCACTTGAAACTCCCAGCATTTCTTCAAGATTTAATCAGACAATAAAAAGACATTCCAGGAGCACCTGGGTGGCTCACTCAGTTGAGCATCTGACTCTTGGTTTCAGCTCAGATCATGATCTTGAGGTGACTGAGCCTCAGGTCAGGCTTCATGCTCAATGTGGAGTCTGCTTGGGATTCTTTCCCCCTCCCTCGTCCACCCCCTCTGCTCCTCCAACACTAGTGCATGTGCATGCTCTCTCTCTCTCTCTCTCAAATAAACAAAATCTTAAAAAAAAGAAAGAAAGAAAGAAAGAAAGAAAGAAAGAAAGAAAGAAAGAAAGAAAGAAAAGGCATTCCAAAGTGGTATGTAAATTCAATTATTTTTTTTTAAAAAGATTCTAATTTGCTATCAAAATGACCCTCTTCCAGGAGGCCATATCCTAATATAAACTCTAAAATTCATCTTTTGGCAATTTAATAGATCTCAGACTCATTTGCTCATCTACAAAATCAGGATGTTAATACCTACTTTTCAGAATTATTGTGAAGGTTAGCAATAATGATTGTAGATATAAATATATTTTAGTTTTCTTGTGTTTGTGATATTCTATAACACATTCTTATGAGTGCACAAATTTTATTATGCTAATAAAGTGATTTCTCATGCTATTCTGAGGGTAGCATTTATTCTACTTCTATATCTTTGGAGGAATTTAAGGGACACAAAAATATTCATTCTGCAAAAAAGTATAAAACACCTACTCTGTTCCACCTATTCCATTGTATGGTACCAGAAAGCAGTATCTATCTTTAAGAAACATGGGTATTCATGAGAAAGAGAAATATTTGCCCTGTGTTACAAAGATGGTAATAAATATTCCAAGGCACCTGCCAAAGGGGTAGGTCACTGGACATTGAATTTCCGTAACTTTCACTAGCCTGGAAGGAAGGATAAGCACATTCAGCTCACAGGCTATTGTTGAACAGGCAAAAGAACAATTATTTGAAGTTTGGTGAGGTGTGTGAGAAAGGATGAGGGAAGCAGCAGAGAAAAAACTTCCTATATTCCATAATATCAGAGGAGGAAAAAAAGTACTGCTGAAAACCATGTTTGCCCTCTAGAAGAAGGAAGATTGCTCTCCATGCAGAGGATTCTTTGTTTAGATAAATCCCTTGACAGACAGATTTGAATACAAAAGAGGAAGATCCCAGGGAAGAGTCTGGTGTTTTGGAGGATGGATTTCTACCATATGATATAAATTATTTTCTGTGGTGTACTCTGATATAATCACTTCATTGCAACCTCCTCAAATTTTTATAAAATCTGTGACATACTGTCATGCATCAGTGGTATTTTGGGAAATAGTTGCATCTAGTACGGTGTGGGAGCGTAAGAATAGGGAGGACATAGATGGAGATAAGAGAGAGCTAAGACAGAGATACCAGTAAAAAACATCAAAGACACAAAATAAATAGCAAAACAACAGGATCAGATTTGAACTTGGGGGGAAAAAATCTGTGATTTCTTTACATGTGAGCCAGAAAGACCAAATTGTGATAGTCCTGGTGAATCAGTGGTGATCAAAATTGAATATGGAGATAAATAAACGAACAGAGAAATGCAAAGAAGGAAGTATCAATAGGACATTAGCGCCTGTCTTTGGCCCAGGGCGCGATCCTGGGGACCTGGGATCGAATCCCACGTCAGGCTCCCGGTGCATGGAGCCTGCTTCTCCCTCTGCCTGTGTCTCTGCCTCTCTCTCTCTCTTGTGACTATCATAAATAAATAAAAAAATTTTTAAAAAAAGGACATGGGCTCAATAACATGCAGGGATTTGAATCACTATGTTGTACACGTGAACCTAACGTAGCACTGTGTATCAACTATACTTAAACATCTTTAAAAATAGGGGTGCCTGCATAGCTCAGTCACTTAAGCAACTACCTTCAGCTCAGGTCATGATCCCAGGGTCCTGGGATCAAGTCCCACATCAGGTTTCCTACTCTGTGGAGGGCCTGCTTCTCCCTCTCCCTCTGCCTGCTGCTCCTCCTGCTTGTGCTCACTTGGTCTCTGACAAATAAATAAATAAAATCTTAAAAATAAAACTTTAAAAATCAAATAATCTACATACATTAAGGGTCAAAAACAAATAAACAAAAAAATACTACATGGTATCAAATGTGACTCTGAAATTTACAGGTTAAGAGACCAAATATGTGGATTTCAGTACCAAAGAGGGGAGTTTGAGGAACTTCCAAGAGAAAAATTGAGACGATAAAATTAAGGTATTTGTATTGAGTGCTAATCATTACTTTTATGTTTGTTTCTTTTAATGCTGATCTTCTTTTAGAGGAGTGTTCATTCCAAGTCTCTGCTCAGATCAATACTTCCTCTGGTACCTACACTCCACAAACTATTCCTAGTTAAAAGATGGATTTATTAAAAATACAGGATGCCCCTCTCCTGCTAAAAATTCCCTAAGACCAGTACCCAAAAATGCTCTTTGCTTCTCTTTTCCACAAATTCTTTAGAATACAAACTACCCTAATTGTTTTCATTTGGTTTACAAGGCTACTCTGGGTTACTCATCTATGTTAATCTGTCTTTACTCAAAAAATCACTAACTGAACCAACACAGCACTCTACTACTAGTACTACTGATTCTACTTCTTTTATTACTACTGCTACTGCTACTCCTCCATCTCTAGCAGAAGAAATGCAAGAGAAGTTATACTTAAAGAAACACCTGAGAATTTTCTAGAATCAAATAAAATTATATATCCTTAGGTTGAATTGTCATATAGTTAACTAAGGAATATGAGGGATCCTTCCTATCTTAAAGCATTAGATCTTGGATAAAACAATTTTAAAACTGGGACAACTTTATTACTGGGATTATAAGGGTTAGAAGCTATCTGTAAGTTCTTTGATGTCCAGAAGAAAGGAAGGAAAGGAAAAGAAAAGAAAAAGTTGAAGGGAGAAGGGAGAGGGAAAAAGGAAAAAAAGAAAAAAGAAAATAATTTGAGTTATATCTAGAGGCAGAACCAAGAGTGTTACATGCTAATAGGTAGATAAAGGGCATGGTTTCCCTGAAAGTAGATGCCAACAGCATCACTGAGATCTTGACACTGAGCCATGGTCAACCAGAGAGGTATGGAAATTGAGCTCAGAACACCTGTATTACATTAGAACCCTCAGCTGGAGACTGAATTGGTATAATAACAATTCTCTGGTGCCCAGAAGACACATATACAAATCCAATCTGGAGGAAAGCTTCACTAAAGTATGCATGCAGGTTTCCATGGCTTATTATCATCGATCAGTCCACAAGCAAAGATCAATAAGCACAGAATTAGAGAAGCCAAGATGTATGCATGTCAGAAGAATTGAAGACAATAGTGCTCATAAGGGAATGAATGAGGATAAAAAAATGGAAATATCAAAGAGAAATTAAGAGGTTTAGAGGATGAAGAGACTTAAAATGCTTCTAATTGGATCCTCAAGAGAAGACAATAGTGAAAATGGACATACAGCAATGATAGAGACTATCATTCAGAATATTATAAAATTGATTAAAAGCATAAATACCTAGATGCAGAAAGTAGAATATACCCCAAGTAGGATAATTATAAAGAAATAGATACCAAAACACATTGTAGTATAATAGAAAGACATGAAAAACCAAGAAACTATCTTAAAAATAGTCACAGGAAAAAAATACAACTCAACCACAAAGCTGAAAAATATTTTCAACATTAAAAATGGTAGCCAAAAGACAATGGAAAAATACATTCACTATTTTGAGAGAAAATAACTTTTTTTGAGAGAAAATAACTTTTAACTTAGAAATGTGCTCCCACCAAAATTTTCTTTTAGGAAAGGAAATAAAATTAATATATAAAGAAAAGTGTGTCAGAAAATGTACTCCAAATGTATTTCCAATGAATGGGCATGATCTGAGAAGCACAATTTGAGATTTCGATACAAGTAATGTAAAGACTATAACACATATACATGCATATGTTGTGCTTATGTATATAAATAATCTGTCATTTGTAGAATTAAAATGTAGGTGTAAACCATGAAAGTCTTAGTATAAAAAAAGTATATTCAGGAGAGAGTGATCAAAGATAAATTACTGCAGACTTTAAATATGAAAAAGATAAAGATTAACTAATAAATATGATGTGTAAAATCCAAAAATGAACAATAAGAGGAAAGAAATCTTAATTTATGTAAAAGTAAGAAAAGAGAAAAAGGCATGGAAAAGAAGGATAAGCAAAAATTCAAGAGTAGTCAAAAACATATTCAAATATATCAATAATTACAGAAAAATTTAAAATGTATAAATATTAAACATATTTATATGTTACATAAATATATTTTAAAGCTTAAAAATAATTAAAAATACAATATTAGATAAAATATCTGCTATGTGAAAGATATTATAAAATTTTATTAAAATATAGGTAAGAAAATAAACCTATATGCCATTTATAAAAGGTATAATTAAAACATGAGGCTTTGTAAACACTAAAAGGGAAAAAAAAGATTCAATGAGCAAATATTAATCAAAGGAGACCAAATGTACTTATCTTGAGCAAAATATACTTTAAAATTATTTTGTTACTAGAGATATACAGGCCAGTATATAATAAAATATTCAATTTAAATAGATATAATAATGCATGCATCTAATAAAATATCCTTAAATTACAGAAGTTTTGACAAAGGCTCTAAAAAATGGACAAATCCACTATCATAATGGAATATTTCAAGATTATTTTAAAAACTCAAAAGTCAATCAGCTCCCTACACCTCCAAATTAAAACTACAGATATATTGACACCACAATTAACAATTTTCACCTACAAGGGATCCCTGAGTGGCGCAGCGGTTTAGCACCTGCCTTTGGCCCAGGGCGCGATCCTGGAGACCCTGGATCAAATCCCACCTCGGGCTCCCGGTGCATGGAGCCTGCTTCTCCCTCTGCCTGTGTCTTTGCCTCTCTCTCTCTCTCTGTGACTATCATAAATAAATAAAAATTTAAAAAAAAAACAATCTTCACCTACTTGACACATACCCGAAGTCTTTACCCACAAGCCATAAACATATTTTTCTTCAGCACACATCGAATAGTTATAAAAATCAACATGAAATAAGAGATAAACTTGTCTCATCAAATGTCAGTATGCATTAGTATACTTAATTTTTTTTTCTTACCACAATACAAAGTAAAATGGAAATATAAAAGCATAATTTAAGGTCCCAACTTTAAGGGGGAAAAAAAAGAAAAAAACCCATTCTTGAGTTAAAAAAAGTCATAACAAAAATTTTCAATTCTTAAAAACCAAAAGGATAACAATGCCACGTAATTTGTGGCGTGTAGTTAAAAAACTTTATTTTGATTGACATTCAGCCTTAATATCTTATTAGATATTAGAGCTAAAGACAAAAAAATTAACTAATCATTCAACTTAAGGCCTTGAAAAGGAACAAGAAAAATTTTAATAACATAAAACAAATTTAATAACATAGGTAATAGAAAACGGATGTTCAAAAAATCCAAAATTTGATTTTTACAACTAATAAGATATACAAATCTATGATGAGAACAATGTAGTAAAACAGAAAAGACGCAGATAAATAATATTGTAAAATGAGATAATATAAAACTATAGAGCTTAAGATTTAAAAATTTATAGAGATTTAAAAGATAATATTTAATATAATTACATGCCACAAAATTTAAAGACTGGCACATAGATATCATTGTAGAAAAATTTACCTGGATAGAATCCAAAGGAAATAGAAACCCTAAATAGTCTTATAACTATGAAATAATTTTAATGAGTTTTAAACTATCTAGAAAGAAGAGATTAGCTCCAGACAGTTTTATAGGAGACAGCAAATAAACTTTTAAAAAATATATATCATTTCAATATGTGGAGAATATTTTCATAAAAGTCAGAATTATTTTATGAATATAGTTCTTAGTAAGCTCAGAATGGGAAGGACTCTCAATCTGGTAATCTGTTTTTTTAAAAAAGTAATCATTTTATTTAATGGGAAATCCATTAACATTGTTTTTATTTAATCAATCACCTCGACGGCTTAGCTAGAAGTCAAGCCTCTGCTTTGTTTGTGTCTGTTTCCTCCCTCACAGTTCAGTTGTTTTCCATATTATATCTCCTTATGACTCAGTGGTCATTCTCTTCAACAAGTTGGTCATTTATACTTCAACAGTTAACTTACCTGGTGAAGCTAGAAGCTGGATCCATTGCTTGGAAAAATTTTGCCTCTGCCCTCACCTTACTCATTTCTAGCCTCAACTCTTATTTAGAGGTCAATTTTTCTCAAGCTTATCACACATTCCTTGAATCTAAAAGTATTAGTCTGCTAAACGCACTGATAGACTCCTGAAACCTTATGTATGCTCAACTTTTTCATCATAGCACTTAAATCTATTTAACAATCAGTATAAATAATATACTTGTCCTCGATATTATTAGCTTTTGATATTTTGAATTTAATATATTTTCTCTATAAATTTCTGTATGAATTTTATACAACACCTCTGATGGTAGTGTAATAGATCTCTAGTAGTTCAATACAGCTAAACTGGAACTATGTTTTCACTTCCCCGCATAGTTCTGAGATTGGATAGGCTTCAAGCAACACTGAGATTTGGAAAATGAAAAGTAGAATTTTTTTGAATTTGGAGGGTCAGTGCAGGAGCATCAGGCACTGTTATAACTGAAATGCCCTGTACTTACTGATGAGTGGGCTCATCTTGTTGGTGTGGGTGGGGTGATCACTGGGCCTGAAACTCCTTTGGCTTCCACTGGTTCCTTTGTAGTTTTACTAACCTCTGGACCAGGTATGTGTCTTGTTCCATGATGAAAGATCCATAAGATTGCCCACATCATTGAGGGTTGGAAGTAATAAGAGGTAAACATGGATTCCAATCCTGTGTGTTCTCTTTCATCCTCGTGATTTCTAGTTGGTCTTTGCCTTATCCTACTTCATTACCTAGCATCCCCTCCTGGCTACCTGACAGGATTTTCAAGCTCAGATGCAAAGAAAACCACCTTGTATCAGCTCTCAGAATTGAATATGGTCAGTTCCTATTAGAGGTATGTCTGTTTGTCTCCCCACCCCTGTCTCCACACACACACACACACACACACACACACGCGCGAATATGTCATTCTTAGTAGTTCTGTTTTTCTGATCAAATACTGATGCATTTGGGGAATATTTTGCATGCTGCTATAAATCCATACTTTGGATGCTGCCTAAAGCTTCATTCCACAATATCATTAAATACCCTGTCCCAAGGCTCCTCTGATGTCCCCAAGTGTAATTACCATCTTCACTTTACTTCACTTTTTGATCATTTCTCTTGGCTAAAGAAATAACCTACTCTTCTGTTAGTTCTTAATGTGGCTTCTACTATGAATGTCTTATCCATACTCCAATAGGCTAACGTTTGCTCAGACACAAAATGAGGATGATAATGTTTGTCTAACTTCACAAGGCTGTTGTGGACAGCTTATTTGTAAAAATGATAATTGTGTAAAATATATAAATATGAGCATCAATACAGTTTCTTGTCTGTAAGGCAAATGTTTCCTGGCTCTTTAATCACTGGGCTAAGTCTCAGAATATCTTCCAAATCTGAAATTTGAATTTGGAAAGAAAGTGCTTCAATTGTTTACTCAGTGTTACTAAATCATATTTAGAAGTAGGATCTAGTTCATTTGAAACTGGCTTCAAATTGCTGGGGTAGAGCCTTGGTCTTAGGAGAAGTTAAAGGGAATCTTAAAATATGTCTTACCACCCAGATAAATAGAACCAAATTACGTGTATTTGAGCTGGAACCAATGATACTTTGCCTGCTTCCAGGTGGTCTGAATGCTGCTTCACTCAGTTGATTGTAATTGGCAACTAAAAGCTCCTTGATGCCAGGAGAAGAAAAACTGAAAGGCTGTTGAGAGAGTGTTGATCAAATCACACCCTTTTATCTACTTTGTTTCATAGCTTTCCTCTCCCAGTTGTTTGCACCTTGGCTCAGGCATATAAAGTGAGCCTGTTAATAATTTAATATGTGCATCTAGTTCATTTTATACCGAGGGATCTTAAAATAACAGCTCTAAAGTGCAGCTACATCCGGACCATAATAGTTCATCTTCTTTATTGGTTTCAGGAACATTCCAGAATGATTAGAGAAGAGATGTATGCTCTTACCTACTCTGATTTGGAAATTATGTGTCATTGACAAAGATTTCCTTGGCAATTGCGTCTGTGCTGCTTACTTTTTTTAGGCTTTTAAAAGTGATTTCCTAAGGGTCCTTTCCAGGAATGAGAATGCATGTGAATCTTCTTAATAAACACAGTATTATTCTGATTTAGATGTTTCAAGAAATTGGGAGACTATGTAGACCATCCTAATATTATTCCATCCCATCTCATTTATTCTATCATTTGGAAACTATTTACTATGCACACTTACACTGTACCTGGTATGGTGCTCAGGATAAAGAGGACAGAACCCTTTTCTTAAAGTTCACACATTTAGTGTGAAAATATTGTAGTAGTATGTAGGATATTGTGGTGCAATAGAGATAAGTCTAGGGTGCTACTAAAGCATAGAGAAAGATAAATTGGCTCTTGGCTGTGTGTATGTCTGAGAGATTCCAAAAGAAGATAATTCTGGTGGAACAGGGAAGGATAAAGAGATCTTGCTAGTGAGTCCCTAACATGAACTTTTACAAAGTCTCTTTCCTAACTCTGGACCATATGGATTATGTAGAAAGACATGGCAGCTACACAATAATATCAGGTAATTTCTCCAGGATGTATATCTCATCTTCTGATTTGTTCTGCCAAGAAAGAGGAAACAATAAAAAGCTTCTACCCAGAGAAAGTTGACAGGACTAGAGAAATATAGTGAAAGATCAACCACTAGAAGGAAGAGAGACTGCAGGATAGGAATTAGGGCTGGTAAAAACAGGTTGTTCCAACTTTGCAATTATGGTTTTAGACATAATTGTCTTGTCTAGGTCATGATTCATAAAGCCTTAGGATTCCTTCTTCAGTAAATATGCCTTCCGGTCTTGTTATTTTGGATACAATGTAATAGTATGACCTAATGGAAACACCATGGATGCTGATCCTTAGTGTCAACCTTAGAGTTTTAGTTTCCTCAATTCTAAAACACCCATTCCAGACTAGAATTTCTGTAAGAATTACGTGAATGTATGGAAAAATACAAGTTTTATACACTTTAAGAATAAAAATAAAAGATGTTGCTATTACTTTAGTTTTATTATAGTATTACTAAAATTCTTAAAACAAGTTGACTTCTGACTTAACTTGCAAGAATTACTCAGTCTGCCCCTTCACTTTCCAGATCAGGCGCTTGCATTCAAAATCAACTCTCTTTGCTTGAGGGCAAGAGTAAAGTTTCTTAAATTAACAATAGTTAATGACTCCTATAAAAGGCATGTTGCAATGTTGTACTAAGATTTAAAAAAAGCTATCAGTCAAGAGGAGAAGAAATGAAATTGCAAAAGGGCACCATCAGAGTCTCATTTTTAACAACTTCACTAATTTTTGTGATTTGGTGCTTAGTAAATGTTGATTTATATTTTTGTATACTAGTATGTTTTTCTTACCTTGGTTTTAAGCTGAGAGTAAAATTGTCTACATATTTTTACGCTACTGAATTCTCCTCATAGCGTCTTGCATGTAGTAGGTGACCAGTTAAATTTTGTAGCTGCTACTGATGATAGGAGTCCATGAAAATTTGCAATCCCTGGCAAAGACAATAAAACGAAGGGATTACAAAATATTGAATGTACGCTATTTAGAGAAAAAGTGCTGTTTTGCTTGAGTCCAAACCTGTGAAAAAAATTATAAAAGTTTCTGCCGTTCTGCTGATAGATTTATGAAAACAAGTGGAAAGCAACTGATCAGTGGCATCTGTTAACTGGCACTGACACTGCTGTGTAGACCAGCTGTCAATCATCCCACTTTCTTCTACTTTTCTTTACAGAACTAATTAGTACTGTGAGACACTCAAGTACTCACTTAGTTGCCAAGAAGAACTTGGAACCCAGCTCCTGGAGAATAACATGAGGGGATTCCCCCTTCCTCTTTCGTGACTCACCTTCTAGCCCACTTCTTCTGGCCCCATCGGCATCCACTCTCCTTGGGTTTGGAATGAAGATAGTATTTTGAGATCAAATTGAAAAAATGAGATGGATAAGGCTGAACAAAGACTTATAGTGGCCTTGGAAAGCATAAAACATAGACTCAAAACTCTGTGGCTCCTGCTGTAAAGTAGCCACAACGCCTGTTTGGTTCAGGTTCATAGCCCAAATAAATAAATAAATTTTAAGAATCAAATCATATGATGTATTTGAAAAAGAAAAATACTTCATAAATGTGAAGAGTTATTTATATAGGAAAAAGATTAATGAATGTAATCAATTCTTATTGCTGCTTGTGTATGTATAAGTATATACTGTATACTGAGAATAAATGGAGGCAGGGGGAGTTTTAAAGAGAAAGTTGAGACCAAATTGTAGAAAAATGTGAATAAACTAACTTGTAAATATCTTGACAAAGACTCCCTTAATGTTCCCCCTCAGTTTGACTAAACTTTAGACAGGTTTCTTCCTGATTAAAATGCCCTCCATTTAAAAAAAAAAAAAAAAAATGCCCTCCATTATCTTAGAGCCCCTACTTTAGAAAACTTGCAATTGTAAATTTTCTCTGTCCCTTTAAGATGAAAATCTTCTACAACCCAGAAGTGTCTTTCTCCAGGAGCTAGATGTCATTCCTTTGAAATGTAATCACTGAAGGAGACAGCACTCCCTAACTCCAAGTCACCTTGGGAGGGTCAAGCCTAACTTCATTAAGAGAGGACTGGCAAACACAGATGACCTAATCACACTGACTAATCCCTCCAGACCGAGGGTCCTCTAGTACTTTTCCATCAGCTCACTCCCCAGCATTTAAAAATACTCTCCCATAAGCTATCACCTATACCTTTTAGAATGGCTATTATCAAAAAGACAAAAAATAACAAGTATTGGTGAGGATGTGGAGAAAAGGGAATCCTTGTGCATTGTTGGTGGGAATGTTAATTGGTGTAGCCATTACAGAAAACAGTATGCACACTGTGTGTAATACATATGTACATATACATATATGTATACATGTGTCGCATACTTATGTATGCATATATGGGTACATGCAATGGAATATTATTCAGCCATCAAAATATGAAAATTTTGCCACTTGCAACAACAGGGATAGATCCTGAGGGCATTACATGCTGGGTAAAATAGAAAAATAATCTCACTTATACATGGAATTAAAAAAAAAAAACTACTCCTCCCACAAAAAAATGCAAGCTTATAGAAGAGAGAACAGATTGGTGGGTGCCAGAGACAGGTAATGGGTATAAAAAAACGGGTGAAGGGGGTCAAAAGGTACAAACCTCCAGTTATCAAATAACTAAGTTATGGGGATATAGTATACAATATGGTATAATTACAGTTAATACTGCCTTGCATATTTGAAAGTTGCTAATCTTGATTATCATCACATATGCGCATACACACACACACACAAATCCTCTCCCTTTTCTTTCAATGGCAATGGAGTTCAATTGCTCTTTCTTACAGTAATTGTCTTGAAAAAAGTCTATTTAACTCCATCTGGTTCAATGGTTCAACTTATTATTTTTCCTTTTACACTCTGAAGGGCAATGAAGAAAATGATAATGACACTGTGAAGATAACATTTGAGGGAAAGGTCTGCCAATTATTTCCACTAAATAAAGGAAATTTAGGTATAGCCTCAGATTTCCAAGGACAAATTTAAGGTTCGAGATTCCTGGTCACTGGACTGTTTCCGGTCAACAGTCAACCATTCCTAATATGGCCTAAATGCTCAAAGTCATCAGTTCTGGTTTAGCTCATAGTATCAGGGTCAGATCTTGAGGAATTTAGTAAATTTTGGAAAGGTATTCTTTGATATTGCTTCACTTCCCCTTTTACCTACTGGTCCTTGAATTTCTCTATCAAGGTATTATTGTCTCTGTGGTACAACTCTCTCCCATCCCCAACTTTTCATAGCCTTCTTTGAGGTACTACTTTTCAGTCTTCTGAATCAATAATTCTTTTATATATCCTGTTTTCCTGGATTTACTCTAGCTCTGTGTCAATGTTATAAGCCTTCCTAAAATTTAAATGACTATAAATGGCTTAATGTTCCAGTACTTCTAGGTAAAGTATTTGCATTTTTACAGAGACATTTTAGAAATAATACCCAAAGGAATGATTCCCTAACATCAGCATGGTGGTTTAGGGGATATGCATACATTTGGGCAGTGAGATTACCTGTCACCCTTCAATCATACCAGCAGACAGGCGCTTACTCAGCCCTTGCCTGTAGCTAATCCTATAGGGCATTTAAGTCCCATTCAAAAACCTACTCAATCACAGCATTGAATCTCTCTTTGCCATATGTTTCTCTGGCTCTCTACTGGGGTGAGTAAATGCTCCTGCTTTTTCCACAGGCAGTTACCTATGGGAAAAAAATTAGGTTTGGGCTTTGCTATACTGAACATCAAAATATCCATACTTTAATTTTATTTTCTCTTTAGTTTCCAGATGTAAAGTGGAAAAGCTTTGAATTTTGTTGGGCTAAAGTGACATTAGTTCAACCTGCATAGCTAGGAAAATGAATTTATATATCAGATCAGACAGTGACATGCCTTAAAAGGCAACCTAACTGCATTTGCTATACTGCAACAAAGTATGGGCCTCCCACTAGACCTAGATGCCAGGAGGCTGACATCCTGTACACCATAGACAAATGTCAGATACAGAAAAGCTCTTATGGGATGTGTATGCTATGCTTCAAGAGCATTCTTGACAAAGTAAAAGGCTATTGCCACAAGGGTTCATGATGTCTGAGACCAACTGGTTTGTAAATTTTGTCAGATATGTGGGAGGGATTTCACAGAATGGGTCTAAGTTGTATATCCCCTAAATATCAAGATTGCTAAAATTTTCATGGGAAGCTGGCAGTCTCATTAAAAGTATATTTTCTTGGAGAATTCACAAGGACTAAGACGCATTGTCTGTGAAAAACATGAGCACACTACATGTCCTTGGCAATATACTGGATGGAAGATGAGTTCACCTTCAAGAGAGAGAGAGATTTGTGTTTAAGTTTGATGGGAGACTAGGGGCAGAGTCAGAGGTAGAGGAGTATTGATTGCATGGTAGTAAAATGTCACTCATGTTTTTTTTGTGTGTCCCAGCCTTCTTCAGGTCAGGGTGAGTCTGACGAAGAGGTGGTAACAAAGAGAAAGTCAGGTGAAAATCTATACTACTGGAGTTTATGTGTGAAAAAAGAGGACATGTGTCAGTTCTGCTCTGTAGCATAAGGAGCTCTTGGTAGGAGAAGGGCATTTTTCTTCAAGACATCAGAAAAATCTTCTGGAAAAGAAAGGAAAACACTGGGGCAATTTTTAGTGGAAAATAAAATGGACTGAATAAGAACTGGTTTCTTTGGCTGAGAAACCTTCAGTTATAAGAGGAAAAGTTTGTCAGTTATGATGGTAGCCTCTAGGACACATGACCTCATCATCGGAGAAACAGCTGTGAATTAAAATGTTTTACCAACTCATGATAGCTATCAAATGGGTCTTGCCCCTTGAACTAGAGGAATAACAAGGAAAGACCCTCCTGTACAGCCCACAAAGCTATCTATCTGGAAAGGGGGTGGGTGTAAGAGCAGATGAAGTCACTGAGTTACTATTACATTCGTACTACTGAGAGACTTATTTTTTCTATGCTGGTTTGGCCTGAAAGGATCCTTCCATACAGTACAGTTGAAGGAACTGAGTGTGCATAAGCTGGAGAGCAGAAGAATCTTGAGACATAATAATTCTCTGTGAACAGTTTTAAGGGATGCTTGGTAGAATAGATTATCCTGTTATTCCAGAGGGCAAAGTTAATACAAGGGAGATTTACAGATATATATAACTGACATCTGTATCCTTCCTACTTCTAAAAGTGGTGGAAATCCAAATGACAAAATAACTACCACGTAGAAGTAGCTGAAGAACAAAACCACAAAGTGAGTATCATTTATATCTAATCCATTCTTCATTCAAACCATGCCCAACAGACAAATGCCTGATCCATTGTAAAGAAGGGAAAAAAATGCAAGTTTGTTAAGTTTTAATAATCAGAAACCTAAATTTCAAAATTACCAAGAAAAACTAAAAGATATATATCTTCTTCCTTTATCTTCATTATACTAGGGTCAGGAGAGAAATAGCACTTCTTTATAGCATAAGATGAGAGTTATAGTGTGGTTTTACTGTTCATAATTTCATAATTGTAAGGACATGAAATAAGCTATATTAGCTAGATGAATGCATAATCGCATAAATCATTTTTATGTGATGTTAAAATATATCTTAGATATATGTGCAATCAAACTCCATATCTAACAATCTGTTAGTGTATATAACTCCATGTTCTAAAGACATTTTTCCAAATGTATAATTAAATGTAGACCTACTAAGCCACAAAGGGAAAGTTAACACTGACATGCGTTCATTTGTTTACCTGCATATTTAACCAATTTTGATGACTAGTTTTGCCTTTATTTCCTGTCCAGAATATTACTGTAGCAAAGTAACAACTCCGTGAAGGGAAGAACTTCAAACTTTGCCTTGAATATGAACAGTTTTTGTTTTTTTCCTTCTTTTGGTAAACTTGCAACTTACCAACTACCTATCTGTAAACACAGTTTGAATGATCTAGTATGTGTGTGTGTGTGTATCATAAACATTACTATAAGTTTCAAATAACTCATAGAGAAGTGTTTTATCAGCTCAAATGAGAGAAGATATTCAATAAATCTATTTTTATACTGTTTTAAAATATCAAAAGCTTTAAAGATTGCATTCAAGAAGGATTGGAAAGCCTAAGAAACATACTTATGATGTATTCAAAATCAAGAACTCATGACCACTTGAATAGCTTATATTTATATAGTTTAGACTAATAAAAATAGTTTTACTAATATTCAGAAAGAAAAAAATACAGCCAATATTTTGACTCAATTAACCAGGAAATTTAGCAGACAGAGCTGATCAGTTAGTCTCATGTGGAGTCACATGAAACATTATATGCCCTCACAGCTAACAGTAAAATAAATTCCTCCATGAGTTGTTCTAAACGTGCATCCATATTTTGTCCCAGAAGATAATCTTTTCCAAAGAACTGGTTCTAATTCATCTTTATAGTATTTTCCATCATTGTGTAGCATTGCTAAAATATGGAAGTAGTTCTCTCTTCTAATTCTCTGAATTCTGTAGTGGAGCACTTAAACTTGAGCAAATGTGTTTACCCTTGGGTTCAGCAGCCAACAGTGAGAAGGCCCAGGTAGGTGGAGGGACAGAAGCATAAAGATTCCCGTGTTCTTGCAGTATTGTTAGTAGGCGTACTGCTTTACAGTGGAATCAGGTCATCTCTGTTACTTTTGGAATCCCCTTTAGAAGACATGATCATGCATATGGGTTTCAGCATCTAGCAACCTCTAAGCATCTATTACTAAAGGAATGAACCACTCCTAGTAAACTATCTTGAAGGGCTGGTATTAATGATGTACTTTCTATATTCAACTTCAGCCCCACTGCTTTAAAATGTCATCCTTAACACAATCATGTCAGAAAAAGGAAAACACAATCAACTCTCTGTGACCCTCAGGATTTGAAAATGTCACAATTGCTGAGTTGCTGGTTTTAACTGCCCTTCACTTGTTCACGGTGTCTCCTACACCATTCCCTATCTCCATAAATGTGTGGGTACTTGGTGTTACTTAGCTTCTAATTTTTTTCTCTCCTCAATTTCTAAGCCTAATGAGGCTGAGCTGAGTTAATAATGGATGTAATAAGTAATGACTCATTGTTTTGGGGCCCATGCGTCTGTGTGTGCTGCGGAACAGGAGCCAGGACTCTGATGCTATTTGTTCTGCTATGTCACTTGCCACCAAGCAATGCCACTCATCAATAAAAGGCAAGATGACGGATGAGTTCATTTAATGGAATTCCTCTGAGTAAGCTACAGCCCAACTCTTCAATAGGTCTGCTACCATACTCTCTCCCTCCCTCTCTCCCCTCTTATGGTTCTTTTTCCCTTCCTCCTAAATCCAGGACAGTTGGAAAGCATGCTTGGCCGAGAAGGCCACCATTTGTGCCAGCAGCTCCTTCTGCTCTTAACAACTGCTATCCTAAATCAAATCAGCAGCTCTATGCCTGGAGATTAAATCTTTGCCACCTGATAGCAGTGGCACCCATGGCCTTTGGCCACATGAACTCCCTGCCTGGGCTCATTTATTTCCTTAGAGGCTAGGAGGTGTTGGGAGTAGGCTCATGTCCTAGGGCATCAGGTTTAAGTGTTCCATTTTGTCCTTTGCTGCCTAGATACCAAAGCTCAGCTGTTCTCTGGGAAGGTCTGTGGAGTAATCTCTCTCATGTTGACCCTCTGTTTGCAGAGCCCTCACTAACTAACCACAGTGTGCTGCTTCATTCCATGATCTGGGGTTCATCCACAGTGAGATCAACACTGATGACAACAGGCAGACTTCTCAGTGTGAAAGAATGAAGAGGACATTTGGAACCCAGATATCCTACAACTGCAAGATATGAAAATAAATCAGGTATCCAAACAAACACATGAAAACACAGTTTTAAGATGTCAATTTTTTTTTAAGAGTAAAGGGCCCAGATACAGGAAATCAAACATAACCATCTTGTAGAATTAAGGAAACAGTGTTGAAATAGAAAAGGAGTACTTAACATCTCTAAACTGAGTTGGGATGATAGAATGTAGCCTCGAGATTTCCCATTATGCAGAAGTGACATAAGGAAGAAGTAAAGTGACAAGGTGGGAAAGAGAATCACAGGATGTTACAGACAGCAAGGTTTACAGATAAAAGAAAATGAAGAGATCTTGGGAAAAATACTTTTAAATTTCTCTTATTTTGGGAAATGAAATGAAGAAGTTCTATTTACAAGCTAATTGGAACATCACTGACAAATAGCTAACAAAATCACTCAGGTCTAATCTCTCTGATGCCAAATTTACATAAATAGGTTGGATAAACTGTGCATACACATATACACATATTTATATTTAAATCCATGGCATGTATATTTAAGGGCATGAGGTATTTCTCTACCCCAGAAACTCAGAAAGTCTGCATGGCTATGACAGTGAACTTCTTCTGAGCCTCTGCTGGGGATAGTTTTAATATGCACTATCCATATCTAACATTCTTGATTTCATATGGAGCAAAAAGTGTTGATTCTTTTGATGCTGACATTATATTTCATATTCAGGCCCTTGCAGAGCTGAATCTATTCACAATTAAAGTCAGTGTCAAAATAGGAAAAGTGATGAGAAAGGAAGAAATATAGTATAAGGAACTAAATGAGGAACAAAAGTGTATTTTAAAAACCTACAGAATAAGGACAGCCAAGAAATAGATTAACAGAGCATTACATTTTATTGTTGAGCACAAATGTTCCATTCCTTTCTCTGAGCTCCTAATCAGCATTTTTCATTATTTTCCTTCCACTGTATCTGGCTCCTATGCATCAGTGCCCATAGCAACACCTCTAGTATTACTAAAAACTTCCTCTTATACTAGGGTTATCCACACAAGGAGCCTCACCAGGGCTGACCTTCCCTCCACTTAGACTGCCACACTACTGGGGGCTGTAAGTTTGGATGAGAATTCTCCCTTTGGATGCAAACCATTTTAGGAATGATTGTTCCTATGCATATGTAGTAAGGAACAATATCCTTCCTTCCTTCCTTCTGAATTCATTTTTTAGGAAGGGGCTGCTCTCAATGCCTCCTTATCATATGGCTTCTCTGGATGGCCTCCTGGACCCTTCCATTTGTTCCACAGACTTTACAACTCCAGGCTGGTAAAAGTGTAATGGCAACACCATATCACTGAAAGACAGCTTCTATGACTACTTTTTTTCCTTAAATGTGTTAAGTATGAACTCCGTGATTTCAAAGTCCTTATACAGAGCTTGCCCCATAAGCACTGTATTTATCACTTCTAGGATCCCAAGGACAAAGGAGAAATAATAGGCAACTTAATTATTCAGGCCAGAACTGTGCTTAAACTTCACATAACCATACCACCTAGTGCAGAACCTCTGCTGACTAGATGCTCATTAATACATGTTGAATTTAAATAGATTGAATAAAATCTGGTCTTTATCCTCTGTGCTCACTCTCTCGTCTCTTGTTCCAATTATTCCATAAATATGTTTTTCCCTTGCTTTTAGAAATTTGGCAGGTGGCACTTTAATTTAATCTGTTCTTAAATATTCTGACTCCAACAGAAAGGAAAGCCATATGTGTATTGTGGTAGGCTAAGACCTGCAGACATAAAGCAAATTTGGTTCTGCAAGTGTCTGTTGATCACCTACTATGTGTTTAGTGTCCTACACAGCATAGTTATGGTCAAATACTATCTATAAACAGAATAAATTATTTTAGACCCCTAGAACTCAGGAAATCAAGACTTTGATATTTAGAAAGTGACTATTTCAGAGACTCTTCCTATTTCAGAGAAGGAATCTAAAAAATGAGTTGGTTCTAATTCAAGACCTGTCCCATACTCTAAACTTGAATGGCAACCTTCACAGATGGTATTTTGCCTGTTTGAACATACCCTGGTTAGGAATTTAACTGGCTTGTAGGAAACACAGGTCTTCTGATCAATATTTTCCCTCCCTAGTCTATAATGGCTGTCCCACCCATGGTCCCTACAGGTCTCTGTGTCATAGGAGAAGTAAGATTGGCCTTTTGCCTTCCCTTCCTTAGAAGCCAGGCCACAATAAGAACAGAAGACAAACTACGATTTTAGAAATGTACTACATGGGAAAGGCAATTATCCCTGCTATTCCTACTTGGCCAAGTATTTTACAGGTACCACTGCAAAGCTCAGATCACAGTGAAGATTAGCCTTCTGCCACCCATTCAAAATAACTGTGCACTATTTATCAGGAAATTCTGCAGTTTACAATTTGAAAATCATCACAGGAAGGAGTGGGAACCTGGAGGTGAGATACTAAAAGGAATGAAAGGGAAGTCTCCAATGAGTGAGCATAGGCTAGTCTACATCACAGATGTGTCTGTCCTATTTGGTCTTCATGATGCATTGTTTTTGATTTGGGGAATTTATTTGAAAATATATTTTAAAAATAGGGAGATATTTCAGCTATTCTTGAAATGCAGAAGATCTGGCAGCATTGAATTAACATTTCCAGGGGCATAAATCAACTGTAGTTGAGGACACATACTCCTTGAGATAGAGCATGGAATCTCTTATTCACCACAGCCTTCCAAGATTATGCTTTCACTTTTACTGTCTGGCCCCCATAGGCACCAGGTTCTGCTTCTCTGGCATAATAGGACTCAGAAGATATGGAAAGTAAAAGAGCAAATAGAGGGTTTTAGATGAAAATGCTTTTTACACCAATGGATGAATGGGATCAGGACGGCTAAATGGGATTCCTGAGGGTGCCAACCAATGCCTTCCCCCCAAAAAAGTGAAACCAGAAGAAGGCAAAATAAATAAGCAAAACCCTGCCCCAGTGACTCCAAAGTACAGCACTGTTTTATGAATGTTTTTTTGATTCTGATAGTCAGAATAGCTGACTCTAATGGTGGGTTACACCAGAATGTTGCACGACAAAACTATGTTGTTTTCTGTTCACTTGTATGTTGAATATTGTATATATCAAAACTATTGAAGACATGGTATTGTTCCAGGTACTGTGCTAATCTCTGGATATATACTGTTGAATAAAATAGAGTTGGTTACTGCTCATCATGCTAGCTAGCTCTGCCTCGCCTGGTGGAAGCAGTGGTGCCTGGCATATGTAAGTGATCCTGTGTATCACTGGCTCACAGAATTGGTAACCATACTGAGGAATGGCAGTATAGAGTAAGAGATCCTTTAGTAAGAGGGCAGGTAGAGCCAATAAAACATGGATAATTACCATACATATCTGATGTATCAAAGCAAATCATGTGACAGGGGAGTAGTTTCACTTAACCTTCATTGGTAATTCTATCTGACTCTGTTCCTTCCATTCAAACAGATGTTTTAAAAGGCCTTTCAGTGGTTCTTCAAAAATATTCACAGTCCTCAGCTAATTTAGGCTTTGGAATTTTTAGAACTAATTAAATATATTTTTGCCACATATTTGTATTCACATTTGAATTCACATCTTTTAATAGATTGCTTTTAATTATCTGATCATCAGAGAGCTCCATGTACAATATGAGTACAATGGGATACAATAACTTTTGAAATAAAGTTTGGGTGCATATGCCATTAACTGGATTAAAAGTGCAGATGAAAAATATCAGCTATTCTTTCCATTTTATTCTATCTTGCTAAAACTAATTTACTTAGCCCTTATCATATTTTCATTTATGTAGACATGACATACATATGTTTGGATGTACATATATGTATACAGAAATAGCTGGGCTCCCATGAATCATTTAAACAATTTGTCCTGTATTTCCCTGAACTTTATACATTCACATGTCTACAAAAACTGACTTAATGGTGCTTTAATAACTTCATCTGCAGCAGGTGGATACACTATATTAAAACATATGATCTGAAATAAAAAGCCAGTTTCATTTGCTCCATTTTCTTTAAGCCAAATCTTGTGCACATGAAGCACAAGAAAGACGTAAAACTAGTGCATATTGCCTAGTCTGAGTGTATATAACATGATACACATTTTTCCCCAAATTAAGACAATTTCAACAGAAAAATATTAATGAGAATGCTTCCTATTTGCATATATCATGTTTGATATCAAAGTAGTAATCAGACACAATTCATGTTCATGATGACTCTAACTTCATACAAATTTAATGAAAAATATCTTAAGTTTTAGGGGAAGTGAGAAGGTGTTAGTCATGATCTTCAGAGAGATTTTAATCATAAGATATCTTTTGTGAAAAAGCAATTCTGAGAAAATGAAATATATAAATAATGTAATTAAAATAGAATGTTAGAATGGTCAAATCTCCTAGTCGAGAAGGATCTTGATCATGTAGACGAATCTTGCCACTTTCCTCTTCACCCACACCCACATTTCATCACACAAATGCTTCATGTATTCAGCCTCTATTCGGATCCTTTTTTGAGTCTCACTTCTTTGATCTCTTTTATCATGAACCTTTCCTCCATTCCATTTTACTTACTCCCATTGCTACAGCCCAAACTTTATCAGCACCAACAACTACTAATGTAAAACCAGGAGCCCAACCTCCTACTCTTCTATAAATAAAATTCCTCTATTCTTGCCAATAACCATTTCAGAACTTTTGCCACTCCTTCACCATCTCAGAAAATGCTATTACTCTTCAAAAGGCAAAGAACTCAGTCATCACCAGAAATTTTGTCTCTTATCAATACTGATGCCCGTCCATACCAAGTTCTATTAAGATCTATTCCTAAATACATCTCAAATCAGGCATTATTTTTCTACTGCTGCTCTTTTGTAATTTTTTTCCAAATCCCAATCATTGTCATCTAGACCATTATAATAACAGAATAAGTGATTTTGGGATGTTCTGTCTCAGTAGCTCCAATCTATTCTCCATTACTGTACTTATTTTCTTATGCATCTAAACTCCTATTGCTCTTGTATATATGATAGAAAATTGAGACCATTTATATTTTTTGATTTATTTATTTATTTATGATAGAGATAGAGATAGAGATAGAGAGAGAGAGAGAGAGAGAGAGAGGCGGAGACACAGGAGGAGGGAGAAGCAGGCTCCATGCCAGGAGCCTGATGCGGGACTCAATCCCAGAATTCCAGGATCGCGCCCTGGGCCAAAGGCAGGCGCTAAACCACTGAGCCACCCAGGGATCCCAATTGAGACCTTTTAGAGAATAAAATCGATGTTCGTCTAGTCTACAAAAAAAAGTGTAATCTCAGTTTTCCCTGGCCCTCAACCTTATTATTTGCCTTTACCTAAAATTTCTAGAGTCACACTTGTCTCTTAAAACTTCTTCAACACAAGAGACTATTTTCTTCTTTCTACCCCTGCACACCCAAAGCCCTGCACCTACAAGAACAAGAGATGCATATTAATTAGCTATTCTGCCTTGAATTTATCAAATGCTTACTCTTCTACAGCATTTCTAATTCAAATCCTGGAATTATCCTATGAGAGAACTTGGATTGTATAGCATCAGCTTATAAATATTATCCTTTCTGAACCTGGAAAGAAACACAAGAAATTATGAGAGTAATAGCTTTTAAAAAGAACGGAAAATGTACTTTAGAAAATGTTGAACTTGTAGTCAACTATGGTATAATAAATCCATGAATTTTATTTATAGAAAGAGATAAAATGTTTGAGACATGGGTATGAGGTAAGAGACTATCAAGTGGCACCTGTGTTGGAGCCCAAACTCAGGTTGGAACAAGCCTATTAACCCAAGAGGACCTGAAGTGGCACATAAGCTTTTACAACCTCTTCACTGTAATATAGTCATAGTAGTAGCATTAGCAGCAGCAGCAGCAGTAGCACTAGTAGTAGTAGCAATAGTAGCAGCAGCAGCAGCAGCAGCAGCAGTAGTATCTAGGTTTTTGGAATAGTACAAAAAGTACAAATGCTAAGTAGCATATAAAGTGACATGCTAACCAAGCATATTCTTTTTTTTTTAACAAAGCATATTCTTAACATATCTAGTATTTCCCATATTGAACTCTTATCAATAAAAGCACTTCTAAAATTTGTGTAAGGGTCCAGATAAAATGAAATTGGCCAGGTTTTGATTATTGAAACTGGGTGACAAATAAGTGTATAATGTATCAGGATCTCTACTTTGGTATAAATGTTTGAAGTTTTCCCTCAAAATGCTTTTTATTTCTCAAGTTTCACAACAAACAGCTCCAATATCCAAAGTCACCCAAGTATACTTTTGGTCTTATCACAGTATCAACGCCTAGCTCCTCCTCTTACTGGTGGTTAGAACATAGTTAACCCTTTAACTTCCTAACGTTCACTTTCAAGAATTCTGGATTGTTTCTTTTCTCCTTTTCTGAACTTGCCTGTTTTCCTCACTCAGTGTTGAGATGAAATGCAATTCTTCCCCACTAGGTTGTTAACAAATTGCATACAAGCTCTATATTCATTTTGTCTTACCCAACACTTAGTGCAGTGTTCGTCATATGAAAGATCAATAAATTTTCATTGAAAGACTAGGACTCACAGAACTTAGGATATTAACCAATTGTATTTATCTTAAAAGCAGGAAGCAGATACAGCCAACAAACTTAACTTTGTTAAATTTGTCAAATTACTAAATTAAACCAAGATTCTAATCCAACTTCCTAGATGTGTAGTTGACCATCTTTACTACTAAACTTACTATATCTATCAATCATAATGCAGGAAAATGAATTGACCATTGTTACCCATACTTTTCTCAATAATTTGGAAATGTTTCATTGTGATTGACAAAGCAGTCAATATGAAGTCTGTATTTTTTCATAAAAGGGATGGTTTTTCAGTCAAATACCTTTCTTCCAGGATTTCCAGTTTTCATAAATCATCCTTCTCCCTCTTTATTGAAGTTGAATGTATTTCCTATAAACTAAATTCAATGTTATAGTGTTTTGATTCTAAATGGCCTGACTATCCTAAGTCCACAAACAAGTCTACTTTCCTGAGTCACTTTTTGAAATTCCAAATGATTTTATATTTAGAATAATGAAGAGATATGCTTCTACATGCATGCAGAAATATAAACTGAAACCTAAAGAGTAGATTTAGTCCTTTTCTTCTTATAGTTATTCCTCTAGGTAGTAAAGTGAGTGAACAGCTTTACTTCTTTATAATTTCCACCTTCCTTATTTCCAAATAATTACTTGTGACTCCTTGCCCTTTACGTTTTGTTGTTTTGTTTTGTTTTAATTCTAGGCCAAAATATAGTTACTCAGGAAGAAAAATCATACAAATACAGTTTCACCTTAAAAATCGAATTTGCAAAGACAGTACTTGAGAGTAATTTTATAAATTGTCACAGAAAAACGGAGTCTGTAACTTAACATTTAGTTTCTCCAAAATAGATGATTCAGTAGGCTAGCGAAAATGGTGTATATTTTTATTCCTAGTGTATCTAGATTGGTATACAGTATACAGTAATTCAATAAATATTTCTGTGAATATACAGATGGATAAGTTATTAATATGCCATTACCATAATCTTGAGACTAAAAACAGGTAATTCAGACTGAAACTTCACTTAGGGCTCTGCTGGCCCACATAAAACATAGCAACTGAATAGTAATTAAATAATTTCCATATATTCATTTTATTCAAGCATTTAAAACCACAGTTAATAATCTCAGTCATTCACCATTAATTTTCCATGTTTGTAGTCCTTGAACAATTTCTTAGATTCATTAATCAAATAGACTCCAAGATGGCCACAAATCTCGAATGGCCATTCAATACAGTCAAGACAATTCTAATAAATTTCCCATGAACATGCATTTGCTCACATTACAAAGTGATTATTTCATACTAGTTCCTTTCTTTTCAAACCCTTGATCTTCCTTCCTCCTCTAGTTCATTTGCTGACCTCATCTCATATTTCATTCAGAATATAGATGGTAGTTGAGAAATAACTAATTTTCTCACTAGAAAATATGTCCCATATTTGAATCTAGATCTCCATAATCTGTCCTTCCGTAATGGAATATTTATCTCTCTTTGATCTAAGGACAACTCCTCCTGTGTACAATCCATCTCATATCTCTGACCTGTTCCAGAATATTTCTCTAAAATCAGCATTTGTCTCATTCCATTACATGATTATTCTCAGTATGCAAATATTTCTTAACTCTCATTTTATATATATAAAATCTTGCTTACTCTATCCTCTGATTTAAACCCCATTTATTACCCAACCACTTTAGTGGTAAAACTGTTTATAAGAGTTATTTATTCTCAGTGTCTAATTTCTCACCTTTACTTCCCTCAATTCTATCTAATCAGTTTAATCTCTACAGTTTCCTGAAAAGGCTTTTAATTTGGCAAATCCAAAAGTTAATTTTCCAACCTATTGGTATCATCTGACAGAGATGAACTCCATTTCTTTCCTGAAATACATTCTTCTCTAGATTTTATGTCATTGCCCATTCAATTTATTCACCTCTCCACCTGTATTTCTTTTGCTGGACCCCCTCTTTTGTTTGAATCCAAATGTACTCTCTATCCTAAATATATTCTTCTTCCTCTTGTCCCTCTCTCTCCAATACATCTATATTAAAGAAATAGGTAATGGGGAAAAATGCAGAAAGACAAGTACATACACATGAATGATTAAGAAATCACTCCCCCAGGTCAAGAAATGGAACACTACCAGCACATCAGAAGCCACTCTAATAGCTTATATTATATAATACCATATCCTAATTCATCTTTTTTGAAAGACTTTTAACTTCACTCTAATTACATGTCCTAATTCATCTTTTTTGTATGATTTTCCCTATTTTAAAATATATATATATATATTTTTAAACATTTATTTGAGAGAGAGAGAGCAAGCACAAGTGAGGGAAAGGGCAGAGGAAATGGGAGAGGGACAAGTGGACTTTCCATTGAGCAGGGAGCCAGATATGGGGCTCCACCCCAGGACTCCAAGATCATGACCTGAGCCAAAGTCAGATGCTTAACCAACTGAGCCACCCAAGTGCTCCTAAAAAAAAAAATACATTTTAAAATTATATAATCATTAATAAATATATAATTTTGTATCCAGCTTCTTTTGGTCAATATGATATTCATGAGAGCCATCTGGCTTAGTATATGTACATGTACATGTACAGTTATAGTCTGTTTATTCTCACTGCTCTATAGTATTTACTTTTATTACTAACAACATTTATTATCATTCTACTGCTAATAAAAATAAGCAATCTGAGTGTCTAAGGATATTATAAATATGGGCTATAAGCATTCTTGTACATGCCTATTTGCATACAGAGGAAGTGCTGGATCATTAGATAATGCCAAACAGAAACCTAATTCTAAAATGTACTAGTTTACTTCTCCACCAGCAACCTAAGAGAGTTTGTTTTTGTTTTTAGATTTTATTTATGTATTCATGAGACACAGGGTTGTGGTGCTGGCAGAGGGAGAAGCAGGCTCCATGCAGTGAGCCTGATGTGGGACTCGATCCCAGGTCTCCAGGATCAGGCCCTGGGCTGAAGGTGGTGCTAAACCACTGAGCTACCCAGAGTTCCAATCACATCCTAACATGTTCTCCCTACCATCATTAGTGGTTAAATTTAGCCTTTCTGGTGGATGTAGAGTGGTGTTTCATTGTAGCTTTAATTTGCAGTAAGAAAGTTGTATAATTTTCACATGTTCTTGTTTGGGGGGGATATTTTCTTTTGTGAAGTGCTGGTTTAAGAGTTTTGCCCCTTTAGTCCTGTTTTTAGGTCATAAAGATATCTACCTATATTTACTTCCAGAAATTATATTGCTTTGCCTTTTTGGATTTTGGATTTTGATCTGAAATTGATTTTTGTTTGTATTATCAGACAAACTTGATAAGGATCAAGTTTTAATTGTTTTTCATTACGGATATCTGCTGGCACCCACCACTATAAATTGACAGGCAGTATTTTCCCACTATTTTACAAGGGCAATTTTGATGTAAATCAAGTAACCATATATGTACAAGTCAGTTTCTAGATGCAATTTTGTGCCATTGGTTTGCTTGTGTATCTTTGTTCCAGTAGGAAACGATCTTTTAGTTACTGTAACTTTTGTAATAAGACTTGATAACTGATAGTCATCCCTGCTACTTTTTCATCTTCAATTTGGCTTTGCTATCCTTGGCTTTTTTGCATTTCTATGTAAACTTTATAATCATTAACAATTACTAAAACGTGCTGAGGTTTGGTTGGGACTGCATTAAATATACAGATCAGTATTGACCCTAAACTGTTGGTCTTCCAGTCCATGAAAAGGAAACATTCTACTTATTTAAGACTTCTTAAATTTTTCTAAATGGAGTATGATTTCCCCTCTAGAAATCTTCATATCTTCAATTTTTCCCCTGTGTATTTTTATGACATTGTAAATATTTTTAAATTCCTCTATTTGTTGCTGAAATATAGAAAGGCAGTTTATTTTCAGATATTCAACCTATGCATTCGTATTCTATCACTATCGTAACAAATTTACAAACTGAGTGGCTCAAAAGACTACTCATTCATTATCTTACAATTTAGTCACAAATCTGGGCACAGCAAGGGTTAATTGGATCTCTTCCTAGAGACTCGGGAGATAAATTTATCTCCCAAACTCATTCAAGTGGTTGACAAAATTCAATTCTGAAAAGCTACCTATTGACATCTCCCACTTCCTTACTGGCTTTCATCCAGGGATTATTCTCCACTTGTACAGGACACCCACACTCCTTGCTCAAGGGCCCATTCCTCAATCTTGAAAGGCAACAATGGCAGGTCCAGTCCTTCTCATGCTTCAAATCTTTATGACCTCTCTTTTGTTCCGCTTCATTTCTGTCTCCCTCTCTGCTGCATCTCTAGACTTACTTTCTCATCTTCCTATTCTTTTAAAGGCTCATGTGATTATGTTGGGCCTAACAGGATAACACAGGATGGCCACCCTATTTTAAAGTTAGCTAATTAATAAATTTAATGCCATCTACAGAATTCCTTCAGAATAGAACCCTGAATAGTCAGGAGACAAGAATCTTGGAAATACATCATTCAATTTTCACTTACCACAGCTTCTATCTGGCTACCTTGCTGAACTTGCATTAATTAGAAATATTTAGTATATTACTATTATATAGATTGTAATAATCACAATTATTAATTCTAATCATCTATATATTTTAGATGTGTTATAATTATATCATTTAACAATCTGAAAGCTTTATTTCTTTTAAGTTATATTTATTTAATTTTCTTCATTGTATTGTGTTAGTAGTTAGGATCACAAGCACAATGTTGAGTTAACGTACTTTCTACTTTTAGATGTTTTCAATATCTCATCATGAGATATGTTGCTGTAGGATTATTAGATTTTTTACTTTTAGGTCAGAGTAAAGAAGATCCCTTGTATTCCTAATTTGCTAAGAATCTTACCACTAAGTGATATTGAATTTTATCAGATGTATTTTCTGAATATTTTGAGGTCTATGTATCTTCCCCTTTATTCCGTTAATGTGAATTACATACATAATTTGGCTGTTAAATTTCAAATTAATATTATATTCTAAAATCAAACTCAATTTAGATATGCTGATTTAAACGTTATAAATAATGTGAATTCATAATGTTAAAATTTAAGAATTTTTAAAATGTTTAAGTCAAATTGCCTAGTAATTGGTTTTTTGAAGAAAAATACCATTGTCAGATTTTGAAACCTAGGTTGTTAAAAACAACTAAGTTCGTGATGATCTTCTTTTTTCAATTGTCTAGAACAGTTTTCATAGGAATGGTTATTTCTTCTGTCTGTATTCAGTAGAATTTACTGACGAAGCCCATCTAAATGTGGGGTTTTCTTTGTAAGACAGTTTTAATTATACATGTTATTTCTTCAATAGTTATACAAACCTCCACGTCCTGTTTTTCTTTTTCATTTTTCCCAGTAAATATCATCTAAATTTTCAAATACACTGTTGTTCATAACATCTTATTAACTTTCTAATATCTGAAGGATCTGAAACCCGGTCTCATCGGTCTCATTTTTCATCTGTGTGCTACTGGTAATCTGTGTCATCTTCCTTTTTTGATCAGATGTGGTGAGGGATTTTTCATTTTATTGTTTTGAAAGATCAATATCTTACTAATTTTGTCTATTATATCTACAATTATTAGTATTGCTATATACTAAACTTTAATTTGACTCAGCCCATTAAAATGAGCCAGAATGTGAATTATGAACCTAAACAAGTTGAGGATCTGCTAAAACACAGTAGTTAATATGAACCAGAGTCTTATAATACTCAATATGTTGAGCAACTTTAGCTGTGTAAAGTTATTGGACATACCAAGGATCAGGACAATCTCAACTATAATAGGGAAAAACAGAAACAATAGCATTCAGATGACACTAACAGACAAAACACTAACAGCTTTCATAAACATAGTCTAACAAGTAATGATAGACTCTTAGAAAAAAAAAGGGAGTCTCTGGAAAATAATGGAACACAAAAAGTACTAAATGAAAATTCTAGAACTAAAAAATACAAATACAAAAAATCTCATTGGATAGGCTAAATTATAGAATGGAGATAACAGATTAAAGGAATCTTAAAAAATCAAACATGGATCAATACAGTTTATCCAATTTGAGAAACAGAAAGAATTATTTAATAAGTCTCAGATTTTTTGCTGCAATTGAAAAACTATCTATTGTCGTGAACTGTACTGCTCCTAATTATTGTAATGTAATTAAAATAGTTATGTGACTAAAAAAAAAAAAAAAAAGAAAAAGAAAAAGAAAAAATATCTAACATTCTTGTCATTGGATACCAGAAAGGAAGGGGGGAAATGTAGTATGAAAAAGCATTTGAGGAGGAGGGGCAAGATGGCAGAAGAGTAGGGTCCCCAAGTCACCTGTCCCCATCAAATTACCTAGATAACCTTCAAATCATCCTGAAAATCTACGAATTCGGCCTGAGATTTAAAGAGAGAACAGCTGGAATGCAACAGTGAGAAGAGTTCGCGCTTCTATCAAGGTAGGAAGACGGGGAAAAAGAAATAAAGAAACAAAGGCCTCCAAGGGGGAGGGGCCCCGCGAGGAGCCGGGCTGAGGCCGGGGCGAGTGTCCCCAGGACAGGAGAGCCCCGTCCCCGAGAAGCAGGAGCTGCACCAACCTTCCCGGGCGGAAAGGGGCTCGCAGGGAGTTGGAGCAGGACCCAGGAGGGCGGGGGTGACCTCGGGTTCCCGGGGACACTAATAGACACCTACGCCCCAGGAAGAGCGCCCCGAGCTCCCTAAGGGCTGCAGCACACGGCGGGACCCGGAGCAGCTCGGAGGGGGGAGGGCGGCGGCTCCGCGGAGGGGGCTGTGGGGCGGGAGCAGCTCGGAGGGGCTCGGCCGGGGCTCCGCGGAGGGGGCTGCGCGACCGGGAGCGCGAATCCAACAGCGCAGGCTCCGGAGCACAGGGCGCCGGGACACAGCCCAGGATCCGGCCTCCCCCCGGGACAGGCAGAGGCCGGGAGCGCCCAGGACAGCAAGGACGCTCCTGCCCCGAGCTGAGCAGATCAGCGGCCCCACCCCCGGAACATCCAGGCCCTGTAGACGGAGAGCTCCGGAGTTACTGCGGGGGCTGTCTCCAGGGCTCCAGAGCTGGCCTCCGCCACTGCGGTTGTTCCTCCTGGGGCCTCAAGGGGTGAACAACCCCCTCTGAGCCCTGCACCAGGCAGGGGCAGAGCAGCTCCCCCAGGTGCTAACACCTGAAAATCAGCACAACAGGCCCATCCCCCAGAAGACCACCTAGACGGACAAGTTCCAGGGGAAGTCAAGGGACTTGAAGTATACAGAATCAGAAGATACTCCCCTGTGCTTTTTTTTTTTTTTTTTTTTTTTTTTTTTGCTTTTTGATTTCTGTTTGCTTCCCCCACCGGTTTTTTTTTTTTTCCTTTCTTTCTTTTTCTTCTCTTTTTTTTTCTTTTTTCTTTTTGTCTTTTCTTTCCTTCTTTCTGTCCTCTCTTTTTCTCCTTTTCCAAATACAACTTGTTTTTGGCCACTCTGCACTGAGCAAAATGACTAGAAGGAAAACCTCACCTCAAAAGAAAGAATCAGAAACAGTCCTCTCCACAGAGTTACAAAATTTGGAATACAATTCAATGTCAGAAAGCCAATTCAGAAGCACTATTATAAACCTACTGGTGGCTCTAGAAAAAAGCATAAAGGACTCAAGAGACCTCATGACTGCAGAATTTAGATCTAATCAGGCAGAAACTAAAAATCAATTGAATGAGATGCAATCCAAACTAGAAGTCCTAACGACGAGGGTTAACGAGGTGGAAGAACGAGTGAGTGACATAGAAGACAAGTTGATGGCAAAGAGGGAAACTGAGGAAAAAGAGCCAAACAATTAAAAGACCATGAGGATACATTAAGGGAAATAAACGACAGCCTGAGGAAGAAAAACCTACGTTTAATTGGGGTTCCCGAGGGCGCCGAAAGGGACAGAGGGCCAGAATATGTATTTGAACAAATCCTAGCTGAAAACTTTCCTAATCTGAGAAAGGAAACAGGCATTCAGATCCAGGAAATAGAGAGACCCCCCCTAAAATCAATAAAAACCGTTCAACAGCTCGACATTTTTTTTTTAATTTTTATTTATTTATGATAGTCACACAGAGAGAGAGAGAGAGGCAGAGACACAGGCAGAGGTAGAAGCAGGCTCCATGCACCAGGAGCCCGATGTGGGATTAGATCCTGGGTCTCCAGGATCGCGCCCTGGGCCAAAGGCAGGCGCCAAACCGCTGCGCCACCCAGGGATCCCAACAGCTCGACATTTAATAGTGAAGCTTGCAAACTCCAAAGATAAAGAGAAGATCCTTAAAGCAGCAAGAGACAAGAAATCCCTGACTTTTATGGGGAGGAGTAGTAGGATAACAGCAGACCTCTCCACAGAGACCTGGCAGGCCAGAAAGGGCTGGCAGGATATATTCAGGGTCCTAAATGAGAAGAACATGCAACCAAGAATACTTTATCCAGCAAGGCTCTCATTCAAAATGGAAGGAGAGATAAAGAGCTTCCAAGAGAGGCAGGACCTGAAGGAATATGTGACCTCCAAACCAGCTCTGCAAGAAATTTTAAGGGGGACTCTTAAAATTCCCCTTTAAGAATAAGTTCAGTGGAACAATCCACAAAAACAAGGACTGAATAGATATCATGATGACACTAAACTCATACCTTACAATAGTAACTCTGAACGTGAATGGGCTTAATGACCCCATCAAAAGGCGCAGGGTTTCAGACTGGATAAAAAAGCAGGACCCATCTATTTGCTGTCTACAAGAGACTCATTTTACACAGAAGGACACCTACAACCTGAAAATAAAAGGTTGGAGAACTATTTACCATTCAAATGGTCCTCAAAAGAAAGCAGGGGTAGCCATACTTATATCAGATAAACTAAAATTTACCCCGAAGACTGTAGTGAGAGATGAAGAGGGACACTATATCATACTTAAAGGATCTATCCAACAAGAGGACTTAACAATCCTCAATATATATGCCCCGAAAGTGGGAGCTGCCAAATATTTAAATCA
This sequence comes from Canis aureus, assembly GCF_053574225.1. Taxonomy (NCBI): domain Eukaryota; kingdom Metazoa; phylum Chordata; class Mammalia; order Carnivora; family Canidae; genus Canis; species Canis aureus. The sequence goes on from NC_135616.1 coordinate 31,129,795, forward strand.
ATTAATAACAAAAGTGAAGAAATACTTAGATAATAATACACTTATACTTGGTGACTTCAATCTAGCTCTTTCTATACTAGATAGGTCTTCTAAGCACAATATCTCCAAAGAAACGAGAGCTTTAAATGATACACTGGACCAGATGGATTTCACAGATATCTACAGAACTTTACATCCAAACTCAACTGAATACACATTCTTCTCAAGTGCACATGGGACTTTCTCCAGAATAGACCACATACTGGGTCACAAATCGGGTTTGAACCGATACCAAAAGATTGGGATCGTCCCCTGCATATTCTCAGACCATAATGCCTTGAAATTAGAACTAAATCACAAGAAGAAGTTTGGAAGGACCTCAAACACGTGGAGGTTAAGGACCATCCTGCTAAAAGATGAAAGGGTCAACCAGGAAATTAAGGAAGATTTAAAAGGATTCATGGAAACTAATGAGAATGAAGATACAACCATTCAAAATCTTTGGGATACAGGAAAAGCAGTCCTGAGGGGAAACACATCGCAATACAAGCATCCATCCAAAAACTGGAAAGAACTCAAATGCAAAAGCTAACCTTACACCTAAAGGAGCTGGAGAAAAAACAGCAAATAGACCCTATACCCAGCAGAAGAAGAGAGTTAATTAAGATTCAAGCAGAACTCAATGAAATCGAGACCAGAAGAACTGTGGAACAGATCAACGAAACCAGGAGTTGGTTCTTTGAAAGAATTAATAAGAGAGATAAACCATTAGCCAGCCTTATTAAAAAGAAGAGAGACTCAAATTAATAAAATCATGAATGAGAAAGGAGAGATCACTACCAACACCAAGGAAATACAAACGATTTTAAAAACATATTATGAACAGCTATACGCCAATAAATTAGGCAATCTAGAAGAAATGGATGCATTTCTGGAAAGCCACAAACTACCAAAACTGGAACAGGAAGAAATAGAAAACCCGAACAGGCCAATAACCAGGGAGGAAATTGAAGCAGTCATCAAAAACCTCCCAAGACACAAGAGTCCAGGGCCAGATGGCTTCCCAGGGGAATTCTATCAAACGTTTAAAGAAGAAATCATACCTATTCTACTAAAGCTGTTGGAAAGATAGAAAGAGATGGAGTACTTCCAAATTCATTCTATGATGCCAGCATCACCTTAATTCCAAAACCAGACAAAGACCCCACCAAAAAAGGAGAATTACAGACCAATATCCCTGATGAACATGGATGCAAAAATTCTCAACAAGATACTAGCCAATAGGATACAACAGTACATTAAGAAAATTATTCACCAAGACCAAGTAGGATTTATCCCCTGGACACAAGGCTGGTTCAACACTCGTAAAACAATCAATGTGATTCATCATATCAGCAAGAGAAAAACCAAGAACCATATGATCCTCTCATTTGATGCAGAGAAAGCATTTGACAAAATACAGCATCCATTCCTGATCAAAACTCTTCAGAGTGTAGGGATAGAGGGAACATTCCTCAACATCTTAAAAGCCATCTACAAAAAGCCCACAGCAAATATCATTCTCAATGGGGAAGCACTGGGAGCCTTTCCCCTAAGATCAGGAACAAGACAGGGATGTCCACTCTCACCACTGCTATTCAACATAGTACTAGAAGTCCTAGCCTCAGCAATCAGGCAACAAAAAGACATTAAAGGCATTCAAATTGGCAAAGAAGAAGTCAAACTCTCCCTCTTCGCCAATGACATGGTACTCTACATAGAAAACCCAAAAGCCTCCACCCCAAGGTTGCTAGAACTCATACAGCAATTTGGTAGCATGGCAGGATACAAAATCAATGCCCAGAAGTCAGTGGCATTTCTATACACTAACAATGAGACTGAAGAAAGAGAAATTAAAGAGTCAATCCCATTTACAATTGCACCCAAAAGCCTAAGATACCTAGGAATAAACCTAACCAAAGAGGTAAAGGATCTATACCCTAAAAACTATAGAACACTTCTGAAAGAAATTGAGGAAGACACAAAGAGATGGAAAAATATTCTACGCTCATGGATTGGCAGAATTAATATTGTGTTGGGATCCCTGGGTGGCGCAGTGGTTTAGCGCCTGCCTTTGGCCCAGGGCGCGATCCTGGAGACCCGGGAACGAATCCCACGCCGGGCTTCCGGTGCATGGAGCCTGCTTCTCCCTCTGCCTATGTCTCTGCCTCTCTCTCTCTCTCTCTCTCTCTCTGTGACTATCATAAATAAATAAAAAAAATTAAAAAAAAAGAATTAATATTGTGAAAATGTCAATGTTACCCAGGGTAATTTACACATTTAATGCAATCCCTATCAAAATACCATGGACTTTCTTCAGAGAGTTAGAACAAATTATTTTAAGATTTGTGTGGAATCAGAAAAGATCCCGAATAGCCAGGGGAATTTTAAAAAAGAAAACTATATCTGGGGGCATCACAATGCCAGATTTCAGGTTGTACTACAAAGCTGTGGTCATCAAGACAGTGTGGTACTGGCACAAAAACAGACACATAGATCAATGGAACAGAATAGAGAACCCAGAAGTGGACCCTCAACTTTATGGTCAACTAATATTTGATAAAGGAGGAAAGACTATCCATTGGAAGAAAGACAGTCTCTTCAGTAGATGGTGCTGGGAAAATTGGACATCCACATGCAGAAGAATGAAACTAGACCACTCTCTTTCACCATACACAAAGATAAACTCAAAATGGATGAAAGATCTAAATGTGAGACAAGATTCCCTCAAAATCCTGGAGGAGAACACAGGCAACACCCTTTTTGAACTCAGCCACAGTAACTTCCTGCAAGATACATCCACAAAGGCAAAAGAAACAAAAGCAAAAATGAACTATTGGGACTTCATCAAGATAAGAATCTTTTGCACAGCAAAGGATACAGTCAACAAAACTACAAGACAACCTACAGAATGGGAGAAGATATTTGCAAATGACGTATCAGATAAAGGGCTAGTTTCCAAGATCTATAAAGAACTTATTAAACTCAACACCAAAGAAACAAACAATCCAATCATGAAATGGGCAAAAGACATGAACAGAAATCTCACAGAGGAAGACATAGACCTGGTCAACACGCACATGAGAAAATGCTCTGCATCACTTGTCATCAGGGAAATACAAATCAAAACCACAATGAGATACCACCTCACACCAGTGGGAATGGGGAAAATTAACAAGGCAGGAAACCACAAATGTTGGAGAGGATGCAGAGAAAAGAGAACCCTCTTACACTGTTGGTGGGAATGTGAACTGGTGCAGCCACTCTGGAAAACTGTGTGGAGGTTCCTCAAAGGGTTAAAAATAGACCTGCCCTACGACCCAGCAATTGCACTGTTGGGGATTTACCCAAAGATTCAGATGCAATGAAACACCGAGACACCTGCACCCCGATGTCCACAATAGCCAAATTGTGGAAGGAGCCTCAGTGTCCATCGAAAGATGAATGGATAAAGAAGATGTGGTTTATGTATACAATGGAATATTACTCAGCCATTAGAAACGACAAATACCCACCATTTGCTTCAACGTGGATGGAACTGGAGGGTATTATGCTGAGTGAAGTAAGTCAATTGGAGAAGGATAAACATTATATGTTCTCATTCATTTGGGGAATATAAATAATAGTGAAAGGGAATATAAGGGAAGGGAGAAGAAATGTGTGGGAAATATCAGAAATATCAGAAGGGGAGACAGAACATAAAGACTCCTAACTCTTGGAAACGAACTAGGGGTGGTGGAAGGGGTGGAGGGCGGGGGGTTGGCGGTGAATGGGTGACGGGGACTCAGGGGGGCACTTGATGGGATGAGTACTGGGTGTTCATTGGTAAATTGAACACCAATAAAAAATAAATTTATTATAAAAAAAAATAGGGATCCCTGGGTGGCGCAGCGGTTTGGCGCCTGCCTTTGGCCCAAGGCGCGATTCTGAAGACCCAGGATCGAATCCCACGTCGGGCTCCCGGTGCATGGAGCCTGCTTCTCCCTCTGCCTGTGTCTCTGCCTCTCTCTCTCTCTCTCTCTGTATGACTATCACAAATAAATAAATAAAAAATAAATAAATAAAAGAAAATCCATCTCTTTAAAAAAAGAAAGAAAGAAAGAAAAAGCATTTGAACTAATAATGACTAAAGCTTTCCAAATTTGGTGAAATATATAACCATATAAATTTAAGAAGTTGAGTGAATACTAGACAGGATAATTTTAAAGAAATCCATGTTTAGACAAAGTAGAATCAAACTCTTGAAAACTAGAGACAAGAAAAAGGCAATCTTCAAACAAGCCAGAGAGAAATGACATTATCTATAGGGCAAAGTTTCTCAAACTCAGTACTATTGACATATTAGGCCAGATTACTATTTTTGTGAGGGGCTGTTAATGCATATTTTAAGATGTTTATCAGTATACTTGGCTTCTATTTATTAGATCACCAGACAGATACCAGTAGCACGTACCCCTCATTGTGACAATGAAAAATGGTTGCAAACATTGTCAAATGTATCCTTGAGGGCAAAACTGTCCCCAGCTGAGAATGATTGCATTTGATTTTAAATTCACCATCTTACTATTTGATTTCTATGTATCCTACACCTTGTGATACTTTTCCCTAGTACATTATTACTGGAAGCAGAAGTTTCCCCCCCTTTTTTGACTCTATTCTTAGATTATGTTCATTCAGATTTATCATTTTGAAGAATATATCATTCATTCTAGATTCTAATAGTCAGCTTTAGTATTTTTTCTTCAACTTCAAATTGTTATTCCCCAAGTCCACTTGGATGTCAGACAATTATTATAGTTTAATATGTCCAAAATAAAATCCATAAACTGACCCTCTACTGCCACATGATCTAAATATGGTCCTTCAGTTCTCCTTCTTAGTTAAACTAGAATATCTTTCACCCAGTAATTCATATCCAGGACCTGAGAGTAAAAATAATTTCTTCTTTTCACTCAGAAACTCAGGAAATAAATACACCTGCAAATCCTGTATCTCTAATCCATTTCTTCTCACTATTGACTCTTCCAAATCCTAGTTCTAGATCCTGTCTTTTATTACTGGACTCCTGTTTTCTGTTTGTTCTTTTCTGACAATCATATAACAGTCAAATGTGTCCCTCAAAATGTAAATCAGATCTCAACATTTCCAGATGTAAATTGTGCCAATACAATAAAAACAAAATATACTTGCCTTACAAAGCCTTCTGTCATCTCATTCATAATTTGGGATTTCTTCCTCAACATTTCCCATACCTAAAGTGCTATTTTGGTAGAATTTTTGCACAGCTGACTCTTAATCATTTAGTTATCAGGTCTTTCTTCAACACTACAGAGAGTTCTCAACTACAATAGTAGAGTCATTCCCATTCCCCATTATTCTATTGCGTATTTTCCTAATTTTTTTCCTTTATGTCCATTTACCACTATCTGTTGTTATATGTGTTTTTTTTTACAGTGAAATAACCAATAAATATGGGAGCACTTCTTTTGGCATCTCAGCACTGATTGGTAGACTCAGGGTTTACAGTTCTAGTTCTTTTTTCTTTTGCACTATGTATTATTGCACTCCCCCCACCCCCAAACACATGTACCACCACTACCATCAAGCTTTAAGTTAGGCATGGCCATCTGACTAAAATTGACTTGCCACTTTGAGAAAAAAAAAAGACATTAAGAGACTCTGTGCACTCTGCCATGTTTCCCTTTCCCTGCCACAGAAACCAAAGTCCTTCCAAGACTGTACAGTCTAGTTCAGTGTTATTTCCTAAATGACGGTCACTTGAACAGAACACTTGGGACCTAGAATGGGCACGTGGCTTGGGGAAACATGTGGTGTTTTAAGGCAGTGTGGTTTTATGGCTAGTTGTTCTGTAGTACAACCTAGCCTGTCCTGACTTAAATGATATAACATTTAAAAATATTATAGAATGAATAAATTCAGCTTCACTATCATACCTACAAGACTATAGTACAGCTCAGTCAAGAATCAATTGTAATGTACCAGATAATTGTCATTTATTGTGGAATATGGAAGCAGTGATCTCTCTAAAATATTTGATATGCTAAACATCCTTTGTCATAGCTTGTCTCTTTACTACCACTGTGCTTAACATTCCTAGGTAGAAAATAATCAAAGCCAATGACCAGCAAAATTCTGTGCATCTATCTTAGGAAGTAATTTAAAGTTTCTTATTTTTCTTTTTACACTTACTGCAAGTTTTTAATGTTCAAAATAAAAATAGATTCCCATTCCTGCCTCCTCCCCCTCCCCCTCTCTTGTTTATCTTTCTCATTCTTCTAGGTAAGGGAGAGCAAGCAGAAGTTTAAAGACGACTGGTTACACAATTAAAAAAATACTTCTGCATATTAATCTGTTCTCTAACCTTACATAAACAACTTATATCTATAATATCCCTCAAAGGATATTTTAATTCCTCTGTCAGTTACTTTAAACTTTTCTTGAAATACCTAAAATACACATGCTTCAAATCACAAACACTACACATTTCTTACTAGTCTTCTCTTCCTTAAACAACAGAGTGTAGAATTCAAAGCTACATCTTTCCATACCTAAAAGCATGTTCTTATTCACTATTTGATGCAGTCTTTTTTTTTTTTTATTTTGCTGCTGTGAATTCTCTGCTCTGTTCTCTCCTCTGGAATGGCCTTCCCCTGTGTCTCCACATTCCAATGGCCATCCATTTTACAAGAAACACTTCATGTTTCCTACTTTATGGTGGATCCCATGGTAATTCTAGTTCCCACTGATCTTTTCCCGTGAGATGTAGTAGCACTCAAAATTCACAGACTACTCTCTGCACTTTGGCAGATTTATGTTCTGTCTGGTAATGGTCTGTAATTGCTTCATATATGCTAACCTTGCCTCCAAAACTAGTTTTTGAAGATTAATGAGACAAGAGCTTGGCTTTTCCTTTCTGTGTAATTCCCCTAGCAGCAAGAAAAATACTAGACACACAGTAGGCATTCAAAGAAAATGTATATTCTTTTGAATTAAACTGATTTGAGTTTAACAAGATTTAAATGAAATTGTCTATCTTGTGAAAAGTGGCAACTTATACCTACGCAAAACATTAAAGGAGCTCATGCTTTCTTGCTTAAGTTTTATGTCCAATTTGTTCCAGTCCCAAACCCCTTGACAAAAACAAAATCTTTTAATCTGTTTGCAAAATATTCCTTCCTTCCTCCCATCTTGCCACTGCAACTCTGTGATATACTGCCCTTGCCTATTACCCCTTTATAGCTGTTTTGTTAAAGTTCATACCGCAAAGACCTGTAAAAGAAATTTATGGCTCTAGGGATTTCAGCAAATTCTAAATAACCATAACAGGAACATGAAGCATTAATTAAAGACACTAGAGTCTAAGTTATAACAGGAATCCTGACATTTAAGGCCCTGGTACCATGTAAATTTAAAACAGTATGACAAACAGAGAGTAATTTGATGGTCAGGAGGTTATAATGGATACCTTAATACCTTTATCAAGAAAAAGTGCCTGTCCTTGCTCTAACCCCTATCAGGGGCTTCAGGGGCTTCCTTCATAAAACACGGTGATGCCTAAATATTTTTGCCATAACTCACATATAAGCCAGTCTTTTCTTTAAGTACACCAGAGACAGTAACCTCCAACATTCACACACCAATTTTCAAATAAAACAATTTAATACTTAACATATGTTTGCTGCAAATTGTCCATTTTTTAGTTTACTGCAGGGCTATACTTAAGGCCAGGGCACAAGGAACACATCATGATACATAAGAGCAATCTCTCTCCAGGGAATATGAGGATTCTTGTCTAAAGGCAGGAGCTGATGTTCCTGACTCACTCTTTCAAATCAAGCAATGGAATATGCTTTGCCTAACTTGAAATAAAAATGAAATAGTAGAGACTCAACCTGTTTTAGGTGTTTAATACCTAATACCCTTTTTAAAATGTTGGATGTACATATTATGTATACTTGTTGAATGTATGTTCACACAAGGGACACAAATTGGTCCTCAAAGCTCAAAAGTGCTGCAAATACTTGTGTCCCACCCTCTTTTGTACCTACTTTAATTCCTCCTAGAAGGGTAAACAGTCTCCTCTCTGTAAAATTCTCTGGCATATATTTTACCGTTTGTGATGTATCATTTTATCTTATATTGCTAGATTTCGTGTATACAGTCTTATTCGAGTAAATGACAAATACTATAATTTATACTTGTATCCTCTGCAACACTCGGCATGGACTAAATATATTAGACACTTAATAAATATCTCTTGGTTGATTCATCAATTTACCACATGTGCTAATTGCAAAGTGACATCATTAGTCATTAACAAACACATAAATAAATTACCAAAAATCATATAAATTTGCATACAATCAGATTAAGCAAAATTAGCATCAGAGAAGCTAACCACCCTCTCCTTCAGGCCCTCCTCACACTTTATATCTACTTATTCCTCACTTACAATTCAGCTACTTGCTTGCCTTCTTTCTCTTTTCAGCTTTGTGCTGTTATTTAATATCTCACCAGTTGTGTAATTTCAGCTCCCAAATTGAATAAGACGTTCCCTCCAGTGGAACCCTCACCTTGACAAATAGCCAAATAGTAATTATTATTCCTTTCAGGACTTGAGCTATGGAATCATGCCTGCAATATCCCAAGCTTGAGTGCCTAGAAATTTATGCTATACTTCCCTGTGTCGGAGTTTCCATCTGAGATCGTATTTCAAGCCCTCTCATTTTTTTTCCAATGTGATTAAGATAATTCCTTTATGAAGTTGGAGGCTCAGAGAGACGTTCGGAAAGAAACTTGATGTTTCCTATTTTTGCAAACTTGCTCTCCCCATTTCCTTTCCTATCATTTTAGCCACATTGAGAGAGAGGATTAATTTTGCAGTGGTCTCTAATTTTTTTCTAAATGTGTGACCTCCATATTAATAGGAGCCAGAGGACTCATTCATCATATCTGGTCACTGTGAAACTGACATTTACAGGGTGGAATGTTTCTCGCTCAGGATAAATGGGTATCATTTGTAAAACATGCCGCACCCAATCGTAGGCTCCCATGGCTCTCAAACTACATTTTTAAGCAACAATATAAACCATTCCCCAAACTGAAAGGTCTTTTCAAATATTTACTGCCTACCTATGGAATTTTTATTCTGCTGGCTGCTGCCATCAATAATCCTGGGAGCTCCAAGCTAAGTGTTGTGTGTGACCTCCAAGGAAAGTCTTAGTGCTGCAGAATGGGGGAGGTGGGTTCTGTATCCTGCATTCCTCCTTCTGTCACTTTCTAGGGCCTATTACAGAGAAAATAAGGATTATAGAAGGCTTCTTTCAGCTTTATGATGAAAGCCCTCAACCTTTGCATTGCAAGTAAGCTCAATGTTTTTAAGCGTTTTCCACTTAAAGTGGAATATTCTTGCCCACTTTCTCCATGAGGACTTTGGATTACCCTGGCACACTGTAATTTTATAACTAGCCCTTTGCATCTATCTTTTCTAAAGCCCAGTTTTGAGTTCAGACTCCTCTGTCACTTGGACTTGACAATCTTTTTTTTTTTTTTTAATTTTTTTTACTTATTTATGATAGTCACAGAGAGAGAGAGAGGCAGAGACACAGGCAGAGGGAGAAGCAGACTCCATGCACCGGGAGCCCGATGTGGGATTCGATCCCGGGTCTCCAGGATCACGCCCTGGGCCAAAGGCAGGCGCCAAACCGCTGTGCCACCCAGGGATCCCTGGACTTGACAATCTTATTTCAGGCTCCTAATTCCACCATGAGGACCAGACCACCACCACCCCCCATCCCACCCCCGAAAGACAGCTGTGGATTTTGAAACTTTTGCTTTCTTTAGGATGCGCTCCATCTCACACTTCGACCTTCACATGCTGTTTTGCGTCCTGTCAGTGAGTGCACAACACAGTTCTTCAAATGGTTTCCACAAAAATTGACAGTCTCCACCCTAAGAATTCTGTAAGCTTCAGTAAGTATTGCAAGGTGGCAGATTCTCTTTTCTTTTCCCTTTCTCTCCTCTTCTCTCCCTCCCACCTCTCCTCTTTCTTCTCTCAATCTTCCCAAAAGCAAAATATTTTTCTTGCCTCCTATAGAATATTTTTAATCCCTTTCTCCAGACCCAGACACAAGTTCAACTTCCAAGTTTTACAAGAACTCACTTACTCTAATTAGGGTTTCATTCCAACAACAACAAAAATCTATGTTCCTCCTTAAAGGAATTTATGAGGTGGTAAGGCTAAAAAAAAAACTACATTCATCTTATGCCATTCCTAGAGAATCTTTCTTGCTTCAATTAAAGTATAATTGCTCTGTCTTGAACAAACAAATGGTAAGCCTGGGCAGATAGTTTATGGTGACCCATGTCTGTCACTGGTTATAAGCTTACTGTGAGGTCAGAATTTAAACATGTCCTTCTAGGTACTGCACTTAATAGGAAACAAGATAGATGGTTCTCAGCCCTTACAGAATTTATACTATGAATGAATGGTCAAAATTAAATGGAAATTCTGTAAGAACCTATCTAAAAGGCTAAATATGAGGATTAAAAAAGTAAAGACGTTTAAAGTATTTAGACTGTCTGGCAATCACAGTCAATAAATGTTAGCTACACAATCCCTCAGTAGCTATGTATCTTGAATCTTCATAACAATGCAAATAGATGTTGTTACCATTTTATAGAATAGGATACCTAAGTATTAGGAGTGATTAATTAATTGTCTAAGGACATATAGGCAAAAGGTAGAGGACGTGCAATTACAATATGGTGGTTTCTGAACTATAAGCATCCTGCATTTTGGTTTTGTGTACAAACTTCATAATTCATAGAATGAATATATACACATATTCATGAAAATTTCATGAAACATTAATACAGAAATTGAGGTTTTTAAAAAGTTAACCACATTTAACCATCATCCTGGACAAAAGGACAATTCTCTGTACCAATAAGCCTCCTTAATGCCCCTCTCCATTCATAAACACTTTCCATTCTTAGAAAGTAGCCATTATAAAACATCAAATCACTTGCTTTCATTTATACTTTTACCGAATAATTATACATTTCCAAATAATATATGTTACCTTTGCTTGTTTGGGGATATTATATAACTAAAATCATAGCCCAGACTCCTTACTATTATTACCTTTGTCATAAAATCAGTGTTAAGTGTCTACTATATATATATTGGTCCAGGCTTTTTTTTCTTGCCGTCTATTTAATTACGTCTGAGCAATTATCATGCTGTCTCAACTACTACAGGTTTAAAAGATTTACTTTCTGGTAGTATAAGTTCAAAAACCTCGTAAGAATGCTTTGGCAGAAGACATGAATAGACACTTTCCAAAGGTGGACAACAGAAACATGAAAAGATTCTCAATATCCCCGATCAAGGAAAAGTATATCAAAATCATAATGAAATATCACCTGATACCTGTCAGAATGTCTAAAATCAACAACACAAGACATAGGTGTTGGTGAGGATATAGAGAAAGGGAATCCCTCTAGTACTGTTGGTAGTCATGCAAAGTGGTATAGCTATTCCATGGTGGTATTTCCATTCCATAAAACAGTATGGGGGGTACTCAGTAAGTTAAAAATAGAACTACCCTATAGTCCAGCAATCATACATTTTGGTATTTACCCCAAAAATACAAAAATACTAAATCAAAGGGATACATGCACCCCAATGTTTATAGAAACATTATCTACAATAGATAGCCAAGTGTCCATAGATTGATGAATGGATAAAGAAGATGTGATATACGTGTGTGTGTGTGTATAGACACACACACAAAATGGTATATTACTCAGCTTTAAAAAAGAATGAAATCTTGCCAGTTGCAACAACATAGATGGAACTGGAGTATTATGCCAAGCGAAATCAGACAAAGACAAATACTATGTGATTTCATGCATATGTGGAATTTAAGATGTAAAGCAAATGAGGAGTGAGAGAGAGACCAAGAAACAGACTCTCAACTATGGAGAATAAACTGATGGTTACCAGAGGGAGGTGGGGAGGTAAGTAGGGGGATGGGTTAAATAGGTGATAGGCATGAGAGTACACATGACATGGGATACCTGGGTGGCTCAGTCAGTTAAGCATCTGACTCTTGATCTCAGTTCAGGTCTTGATCTCAGAGTCATGAGCTCAGATTCCACACTGGAAATTAAAGAGTATACTTGTGAGAAGCACAGTGTGACGTATACAAGTGTTGAAAGTACAATATGGTATACTTGACACTAGTAAGTATGCTGTATGTTAACTGGAATTTAAATAAAAACTTAAAAAAAATACTTTGGCTTGTCCATATATATTTTGATTTTCTTGTGTTGATTTTAGCCATTCTGGCTTGTCATTCACATTTTGCCTTGTCATATATATTTTAAGTTCACTCTATTAAATGACATCTCATGATATAGTAAAAGATAGTTTTGTTTTGTTTTGTTTTGTTTTGCTGCTTCATAGTGTCTATAGATGAAGGATAAATGACATCTGTAAAATACTGAATTTCCTAACCCATACAAATGGAAACTTCTGTTACTCTTAGGTCACCTTGATTCTCTCTCTCTCTTTTTCTAGCACAGGATTTGTTATATATCTAGAAATTAAATGTTTATGCTATTTTATATAGTATCATTTTAAGTTTTATTCTGTGTTTATGCTAGTATGTAAAACATAATAATAATCTTTGAATAATAAACTTGTCGAATTCTTAACTATAATGGTTTTCTATAGATTCCTTTGGACTTTCTACATATAGAAATGTATAATTTGCAAATTATGAATTTTTCCTTTTTACTTTCCCATACATATTTTCTATGTAGTTATACACTTGTACATATCTATGTGTCTTGTTTATAATTTTTATTTTCTGTGTATTATATTTTGATATCTTAGTTGTTCTGGCTAGGGTGAGATTGTCCCTTCCAGGGCTATTGAGTTCTTAGAGAGGGGAAAATTCTCAGCCAGGAGCATGCCTTTGATTGCAAACTAACCAATCCAGAGCAATACCTTCTCTATATGGCTCATACTGCACTGGAAGCAATATGGCTCTGCCTTAAACTATCCAAGACCAGTTGCTAAACTATCAGGGACCACCCTTATGGCTTAGAGCCTGTCAAAAGTATTCAAAGTAGCCAATCCAAAAGTGTTTACCCTACCCTGCATGGTTTCCATAGAAAATCCAAATAAAGGTTTTATCCTAGAAACTCTCTTTGCTCCAGCTCCACTGTCCCCTGACTGAAGCTGGTGCTTTCCCAAGTGACCTTGTCTGAAAGGTCTTGACTCCTGTTTCTAGGATCTGTGAGTATAAAAACTTTGTTTTCTTGAGTCTCTTCTGTGTCCCTTCTTGTGATCATACCTGACTGCCCATGACGTAAATGAACACAAAACAGTATGCATATGATTTTGGTTTAGGAACTCAGACTGCCCACACAATATTGAACAGAAATGATGATAGCAACCACTATCTTTATCTAATTCTCACTTTAACATAGAATGTTTTCTTTTTCCAGTAATTATAGTTTCTATTGGTGTTGGTTAGTTTTGATAGAGATTCTTTATCAGATAAGACCATTTAAATCAGATTAGCTCTCCTCTAATCTTAATTTGCTTTAATGAGTTGCTTAATTTGCTAAAATGATGTTGACTTTGTCAATTTTCCTACATCTTTGCATGACCATCCAGTATTTCTCTTCAATTCTGTAAATCACAAGTTTTATTGATTTTTAAAATGTAAGCTGACCTTGCATTCTTGAGATTAACCCAATTTGGTAATACATAAAATAAGCAAAGGATTATTGTTAGATACAGTTTAACATTTGATTTTTTTCATTTGTATTCATAATATTGGTCTAATTTTCCTTTATCAATTCCCATAGATTTTTGGTATCAAGTGAGAATGGTTTTCTAAAATATGTTGTGGAACATACTCTCCCTCCATTGTCTGGAAGAATTAGCATAATAGAATTTCTTGTGCCTTAAATGTTTAATAGATCTTAATGATACAACCATCGAACCCAGAGGCTCTTTCTTTATGGAATTTTTAAATATCAATTCAATTTCTTTAATAATTATAAGACTATTTAGGCATTCTATTTCTGCCTAACTAAGCTTTGGTAAGTACTTCTTTATGCAACATTTTCAAATTAACATCAATTTGTTAATTTCTTCTTATATCTATTAAATATCCAAAGGGTCTCTAGTGATATTTCCTTTATCATTCCTGAGATAAGTTAATTAAGGTTTTGTTCCTGTTAATCACATTTGCCTGAAGTTTATGGATTGTATTAGCCTATTTAAAGAAAATTTTTGAGCTTTAAGACTACTGTAATAATATTTTCTATATGCTTTGTTTCTATTTTTTCCTTCATTATCTTTCATTTTGTTGTTCTTGCATAAATTTGAGAAGGGTGTTTACTTAACTAATTCAATTTCTCTTCATTTCATATATATACACCAAAAATCATAAATTATCTTTTAAGTTTCTTATGAAGACCTACCAAATGACCTAAAAATATCGTCTTGGGGAAAAAAAAAAAGACAAATTGGAAGCCATCATCCTTACACAGTTTTGTTATTCAAAAGATAATTAATGTAAAGCTAAACCACAAACTCAGAAGATATTGGCAAATATATCAAGATATGATTAAGAACTTGTATTCTGAGTATATGATGTAACTCTTACAATTCAACGAGACAGATTTAAATATGAGTGAAATATTTGAATATTTGAATAAAGATATTCCAAAAGTAAATATCCATTGAATATACTTATCATTAGCCATTCAGGGAGTGCAAATTAAACTGCAGTGAGATTCCATCCAACACCTACCAGAATAGCCAAAGGAAAAAAAAGACAAAATACCAGTGTTTTTAAGGTTGTAGAACAACTGGAATTCCAATATGTTAGATGGTGGGAGCTCAAAATTATAAGTCACTTTAGGAAACTGCTTGGCAATTTTTCATAAAATTGAGCATATTTTATAGGATCCAACAGTACTACTCCCAGGTATTTTTGAAAAGAAACAAAAATATATGTCCAAATAAAACCATACTGAGTGTGTCATAATAGCTTTACTCATAGTAGTCAAAAACTGGAAACAATTCAATGTCCATCAGCTGTTGAATAGGTTATCAAAATGTGGCATAGTTGTTAATTGAAATACTATTTAGCAATTAAAAAGAATGAACTGTTGACATGTGGCTGAATCTCTTGAACACTATGCTAATTGAAAGAAGCCAAATACCAAAGATGGAACACTTCCTTCCATTTATGGTGAAATTCACAGAAGATGAAACTAATGACTGAGCACTGTCCAGTGATCACCAGAAGCTAGATGGGAGGTAATGAAGAGCTTTGCTACAAAGGAGTACCAGGAGCTTGAGAGAGTTCTAGAAAAATTAGATATCTAATTATAGTGGTCATTATATAATAGTGTAGAATAAAGCCACTTGTAAAACAAATTTAAATCTTTGTGTTTTAGAAATTAGGTAAATGTAGATTTAGAAAATGAATATATAGGAAATAATGTCAGAGAACTTTAATTTACAGAACAAGACTTAGTGTTTTGTATGTGTTTAATAAAAAAGTAAACTAGAAAGTTAGAGCTGATGTCTGATTAAGCCAAATTCCTCTTACTTAATTCCTTCCTTAGCTACTTTGATAATACAGGCAAAGAAGTTTATTATTCAGTAGATCTACTTGTGTCTTTAATATCTGTTCTTCTTGGCTCATCTAGAGTACCAGGGTAAAACTGAGGTCTGTGTCTCTCATGGTCAAGTCCTTTTAACCCTTATCCAAGTATGAGTTTAAATGAACAAAATTCAGGAACAGGATTTCAACTAACTGGACATAATGTTCAACTCAATATGTATCAATTGTGGTAGCTGAACCACATCCAATTGGTTTGGCTCGAACTACATCTCCCAGAAGCACCATCCCCTCCGCTTGCAGGGCCAGATTAGAGCTGGACAAAAGAGCAAAAGAGGAAGTTGCACGAGATTTGGATGGTGGAAGTGAAGCAGTAGTCCTTACTCTCTCAAGGTCGTTATGGCTGGATTTGGTGAGAGCAGTTACAGAGATCATGGCAGATTCTAGCTATTTCTATCTTTACTTTGTATTTAGCTCTTAAACCTGTTGACCAACAGCAGTCCCAGTCCCATCTCCAAATGCTTGGGGGCAGATCCACAGAGGTATGAGCATAGCATCCTGTAAACCTACCCATTAGCCTCATGTCCATAGTCCCTCCAGTGGCTTTGCTTCTCAGAATAGTAGGTTGACGATTCTTGTGATGCTCTATCTTCCCTCTCTTGTCCAGCTATTCCTACAATATCTAATTCTTATAATAAATCACTTATTCTAATAATTCAGAGGAAAATATTGTGACTTTAAGTATCTAAGAATATTACTACACATGTGCACGCACACATATACACATACACAAACACACACAGTTGTTTAGGCATCCCGGATTTTTTGTCACTTGCAGCATCATCTGAAGGTATAGGTTATCAAATTGCATGAACAAACTCCATGATAAGGCATAATTTTGAATTTAGCAGAGAGCACTTCAAATCTCTTATATTAACTACTCTCTTTAAATCCTCCAGATTTAACCAATTTCCAAGTTGAAGGGAACTAGTTGGTCTAGAGAAGACAGTCACTGAAGGCTCTTAAATCTGTTCCCCATAGGCTCTCACCTTCCATTACATTGGCCCAGAATAGTCACTGTGGTAGTGGGGCTCCAAAATAAATAAAGAATATAAATCTTCTTGAAATTGAGGGTCAAAATCACACATTTCTTCTGTTGTATTCCATTGGCTAAAGCAATTCAGAAAGCCTGTTTACATTCAAGAGTGGAAAAATGGATTCTTGTTTAACAGAAGAAGCTAAAGGATATGGCTTCCCTCCCCCAAATTACCACTGTAATTTTCATAATGAATTATCTTTTTTTTTAAGATTTTATTTATTTATTCATGAGAGATGTGGCGGGGGGGGGAGACGGAAAGAGAGAGAGACAGACAGAGACGAGTGAGAGAGAGAGAGGCGCAGAGATATCGACAGGCTTCCCGCAAGGAGCCCGATGTGGGATTCGATCCCAGATCTGGGATCATGTCCTGAGCCAAAGGCAGACGCTCAACCACTGAGCCACCCAGGCGTCCCTGAATTCTCTTTTTAAGTGAGATTCAGAAAGTATTGTGAAGAAATAGCTTTTTAGCAGATGAATAGTTCCCTGACATTAATCTTTCCTCTCCCTGGGAGAAAGAAAAGTCCACCTCTTCCTCTCTCACAGTGTTATACACCACCCCACCTTCAGCCTCCCATCAACATGCACTGCTCTGAAATCTCAGATAGGTGTTGAGAATCTATTGGGAGAAATAAAACCAGAGGTCTTCTACATACTTCCTTACCTATTATTCAACTTGAACTTTAGATCTAATCAAAGATTAAAAAAACAAAGTCTGAGTCCATTTGATGCCATTAATATCTTCCTCTCAGTGTCTATAGTTGCGACTCTAAAACCAAAGGTTTCCAATATTGCTGATTATCAAATGCATCTGGGGAATTTTATAATATATAAGTTCTTGAGCCATAATCCCATATGCACTGAATTAACAGCTTTGTGAATATGGTCAAGACACCCAAATTTTTATTGCCACTGACAAATGAAGAAGTGAGATTGCAAATAGTTTAAGTCACCTCTCAAAAACAAAAAGAAAACCCAACAACCAACATTAGAGGAGTTGGTAATAGAAACCAAAGATCTGGATTCCTTGTTTAATACACACAAGGGATTCCATTTATTCACATTAGGACCTTTTAATGCAATTTCAAATAATTCTGACACCCTATCTTTGATTATACATCATTAATTTGACATGCTCCAGGAGAATTCCAGAATAGGTTATCTAGGAGTAATCTGATTTCCATGTACATTGATTTTGCAATTTTCAATCTTTACTATGGTTCTATATCTAAATCTATTTTCAAGAAATTTACCATCTTCTGCAAAATTTAATAGACTTATGATATGACATGCTATATTTATCACTTATATGACATCTCTTACATAGAAAAGACAAAATATTATAATTTAAGTTACTTTGGCCTATTGTCAATATTGTCAGTGTCTGACAGAGCATTTCTCTCTTTTTTACTTTTTCTTGTCCTTCAAGTAAAATTGCCCTTTTTATTCATTGTGCCCTACCCAAGACTGGCAGCTGATTTTAAAGTGTCAGACCATTATTTGTTTTTTGGGGTGTTACTATTTATTGCAAGGAGGATAAAATCAATGTGACATTTCCAGAACAATGATAGATGACAATTGTGAGTGGTCTTTAAATGCAGAAGACTAATTTTTAAAAATGTCACAAGTGTACTATTTCAGACTTTGTCAAAGATAAAGCAGTAAAACTTATAGACGTAAAAACTAATATTTCACTATGTTACTTGCAGATAAACCTATAACAATGTAAGTATAGCATCTTTATCTAAATATTGCCTTACTACTAGCTAGAATAACTATAGTATAATATAGAAGTCCATTGATTTGGGCCCTTTAGAAGCAAAATTAGAGGCTTTGAGTGAGTGTGTGTGTGTGTGTGTGTGTGTGTGTGTGTCCACATGTAGTTTCAGACTGTGGATAGAAGGACTTTAAGCTTGTATGCTCTATGTATCATATTTATCTATTCCTGTCTATATGACCCTGAGAAAGTTACATACCCTCTCTATGTTTCACTATCCCCATCTTTCATAAAAAAAAACACCACTGGATGTTAACCCAAAGCTTAAATGGAAAATATAGACAAAAAATCTTAGAATAGTGGCCTGACACACAGTAAGTACTCAAATGTTAGAAACAGTACAATAGTTTTTGTTTTAAAATGATACAATGTCAACAGCTGATTGTTCATATGAGCAGAAATTTTTACATTATCATTTTGTTATTGCTCATGCTTTCTACTTGATCTTTAAATTCATTTTATGCAGGGCCTTGTTTGCATTTTACCTTGTTTCAGTGAATCCAAAATAAAATTGTATGCATTCTTTAAAAACAAAGAGATGTATTTATTTATTTACTTTACACACACACAGAGGGCATGAGTGGGAGGGGGAGAGAGAGAATCTCAAGCAAACTCCACATTGAGTGCGGTATCTGGGGGCTCAATCCCACGACACTGAGATCAAAACCTGTTATGAAACCAGGAGTCAGACACTTGACCAACTGCACCACACAGGGACCCCAAATTGTGTGCATTTTGTTAACTCTGGGACTGATGGTTAAGAAGCAACTGAGCAGGTAACTAGGAAGCAATTGTACAGTTCCCACCGATGATCCTTTTCAGAAATGAGATTTGTGGTTTGAAGGGACTAAATGTAAGTCACAATCTGGAATTTGCCCTCTAAAGACTCTCTGACTTTTGGAAGGGGCAAAAGATTTAGCAGGAATTTAGAATAAACATATCAGAGAGTCACTTTCTTGCTCTGCCCAATTGAACTCCTAGTAGGAAAAAGAAGAGAAAAGCAGAAGAGCTAGGGGAAAAATGCCCCATTGCTTTCCATACTGATAGTTACTGGATACCCTATTGATACCTAGTTACCCCTTCGAGATTATTCAATCTGCATGAATCCGGGGGCTTCCCTGAAGATGAAGGTTTCTCTTCTCTTAATTATATGTGTATAAAAGCCATCTTGCTTTCTGGAATATTAGTTTCTTTGAAGGAGTTCTTAAATAGTAAACCATAAATTCTAAATAACATCAGTATGCCTGCTAACATTCATAATGTGTTTAACTCATGAAATCTTATGTTTGTGAAAGACCTGCATTCAAATTTCAACTCTAAAACTTATGAATTTTGTGATATTGAACAAATTATTTAATATCTCTGCATCTCCATATCCCTCACCTAGTCAGTGGAGAGAACAATGCTTAACAGCAAGTGTCTTGAGATAGCTTGAGGATTATACTGTTAGCTTGAGAATTACACTGTTACACACATACACACACACACACACACACACACACAAGGCTTGAGAGAGGATTCCCAGAGCCCAAAGATTCTCAAATTATGTTTTTACTGCCCATTCCTTTGCTGTCCTGCCCAACCCTTAGTACTTTTTGCATAGTACATACATAGTTACAAATTGCTTAGTCTACAAATTGGTCTTAGTGGTTGTCAGTGTTAATAGTATTCAAGATAATGAGATCATGAGTCAGTAGGGAAGTGGTACCTAGATCCCAATAGGCTTTTGTGCTACTGCCATCACTTCATAACCATCCTCGCCCTAACCACCACAATTATGAAGCTTCAGAGGAAGAAAGGACTTCAGGATAAGGCCAAGGGTGAGCAGGGTGGGAATACATATATAATATATTCTTGGCCAGTTTCTGCCTCAAACCCAATGAAAGCTCCTCAGCTGGACCTTACAAAATAATTCTTAGGTCACAACAAATCACTACCACCAAGAACAGAAAGAACAGAAAAACCAGCACAGACTTCTTTCCTTTTTTCTGCTTGTCCCATCTATGAATCTCTGCTCACTGTTTACTAGTCTATTGACCAGACAAAACCTATCAGTCTAAAGAAAAGTGTGTCAAAGGTGTGCAAGACAAGCAACACAGCTTGCTGGAACACCTACAGCAACAACTTGGATGCTTCCAGGTAGGAGAAAGCCTGGACATTATTTTACCCACTGAAGTCCCATAATGAAGAGCCATAAAGCCCCCTTGGGGCCCCATCCCTTTAATATTTTCATTCAAGTTTCACCTCTAATATTATTATAAAATAAAACACATAATGCTTAACCCTGACTCATTGTTATTGGAGGAAAAATAAGCAGAGGGCAGGGTTGGGTAGGGATAAATCCAGAAAGCAGAGAATATTTTGCAGCACCTACTGGAAACCAAAGACATTTTAATCACATTCCAGAAATGGCACCTCCAAATCAGGACTTACCATCACAGTCTTAGATGCCCTCTGTTCTAGGTTCCAGTAAGAATTGAGCACAAAGAACAAAGTCAGGCATATGAATGCCCTCTACTTCCTTGCCAGTTAAAGTGTGGCCTTCAAACGAATAGCACTGGTATCATCTGGAAGTTTATTAGAAAAGTAGAACCACAGGCTGTTGGTCATGACCTCTAAAATTCCTCAGGTGAAATCTGCAACCCGTCTCCGTACACTGCAGGCAAGGAAGAAAGAGGCAGGCCCCTCCAGGTTGGAAGCTGGTATTTTAATGAGCACAGGAACTTAAGGAGGCTTGTCCCTGGAGGCCAGGCAGAGCAAAGGGATCTCCAAACTACCTGCCACAATCTTAAGAATTTATATAAAGGCCTTAATTGGGCTCAGCGATATATCCCATCCAGAGTCTCCATAACACATTGCTTCTCAAGGATGCATCTTAAAATGGCTTCAGCTATAGGAACAGGGGGTGGAAAGTACATTCCAAGAACAATGGAGGGGTGAGGTTCTTCTCATTGCCTGGGGCTGCTCTTGGGTCAACTGGTGGTCACATCTTCTCCCTGACCTTCGCCAACACAGGCCCACCTCAGAGTCAGCAAACCAGGAACTCAGGGCACACAGGAAGGATTCTGGGTTGTAACAAGATTTTCAGGTGATTGATTTACTCATTACATTTTTAAAAGCACTGCTCTAGTCTTAAGAGATGTATGCTGTAAAGTTTAAACCAGTCCACCAGTGAGGACAGTTGTATGAACCCAACCAGGATTCCTTGCAGAAGCCAAAAATAGGCCTAAAGCCTAGACCAGTGGTTCTCAAAGTGTGGCCCTAGACCAGCAGAAGCAGCATCACCTGGAAATTTGTTAAAAATTCAGATCCTTTGTCCCTCTCTAGAAGTACTGAGTCAGAAACTGGGGTGGAGTCTAGCAATATGGGGTTTGGCAAGCCCTGCAGGTGAATCTGATGCATGCTAAAGGCTGAGAATCACCCACCTCCAGCTAAAATGCAGTTGTTAGATCACTTCTTGGCCTAAGAAAATAATTCCCTTCAGAGGGAAGGGTAACCCTGCAATATCTTAATTGTGGACTTTTGGCTTCCAGAGATGTGAAAAATACATTTATATTGTTTCAAGCCTTCCAACTTGTGGTAATTTGTTAGAGAAGCCCTAGAAAACTAATACTGTCGTACTCCTCTAATTGAGAAGCTCAATATGGCTACTGACAGTCAAGTGGAAGGCTTTTAAGTATGAAAACATCCTAAAGTGATTTTATGATAATGTTATAAGAGCCAGATCAAAGAACAACTAATAAAAGGGGACTGTTTATGTATTCTCCACCTTTGAATCAGAAAACCACCTCTAATGTCAACCTTGTGCTCAGCATCTTCAACCCTGTGTGCGACTGGGTCCCTACTACATCCTCCCAAGCAGAGGTCTGTCCTCAACATCCAAATGTTGACAAAAAACAAATCATAATTTATCACCTCTCCTGTCAATACTTAGTAAATCATAAAGAGCTAGCATTTTGTGGTATTTTGTTGTCTCCTTCCCTATATTTTATCATGACATAAATGATGCAAACTTACAGGACTAAAACCACCAGTAGCTCAGCGATTGCTGAGTCTAAATGGCTCAGATTTTAAGTGTTTGATTTAGAAGCACTGATTCTTGAAGGTGCTAAGCCTCATGCCCCATATTTATAACCCAGTGGTCTTCAAGTATTTGGCTTGCTTCCCATTAAAATAATTTTGAATATAAACATAAATCCTCATACATTTTTGCACTGACATCTAAAATCTTTTGCCATAAGTTACAATGGATAGTTTTCAATCTCTTGTCAAGTTTGACACTTTAAGATAACATTAACTTTCTCTTAAATGTATCCAGTGGAATCTAAATATCATTACTATATCCACTTTCATATATTTAAAACTACATTTTTCACAGTGAAAAAAACTATCGACAAAATAACAAGGCAACCTACTGGGCAAGAGAGATATTTACAAATGATATACCTGTTTAGGGGTTAATATCCAAGATATATAAAGACCTTACACAGGTCAACACCCAAAAACAAACAATCCAATTAAAATGACATTTTAATTAATGACTGAATAGACATTTTTTCCAAAGAAAACATAGAAATGGCCAATTGATACATTAAAAGACATTTAACATCACCAAGCATTAGGGAAGTGTAAATCAAAACCACAATAAGATATCACCATACACCAGTCAAAATGGATAGAATAAAAAAGACAAAATATAACAAGTGCTGGTAAGGATATGGAAAAAAAGAAACTGTCTTGCACTAGTGGTGGGAATACAAATTGGGCATCTGCTTTTGGATATGGTATAGAGGTTCCTCAAAGAAATAAAAATTGGTTTACCATAAGATCTCACAATTCCACTACTGGGTATTTACCCAAAGAAAACAAAAAGACTAATTCAAAAAGATACATTCAACCCTATTTATCACAGCATTATTTATAATAACCAGGATATGGAAGCAACCCAAGTGTCTACCAATAGAATGGTACACATGTGTGCATGCACATACACACACACACACACATTCACACACTCAGGAATATTAGCCATAAAAAAGAATGAGACCTTGCCATTTGCAACAACATGGATGGATCTAAAGAGTATATAATGCTAAATGAAACAAGTCAGAGAAGGACAAATACCATATGATTTCACTCATGTGGAATGTAAGAAACAAAACAAAGAAAAAAAAAAACAAAACAAAGAAAAAAAAAAGACAAATACAAAAAAAACCCACACAGACTTTAAATATAGAGAAGAAAGTACTGTTTGCCAGAGGTGATTTAGGTGGAGGGATGGATGAAATAGATAAAGGAGATTAAAAGTATACTTATTATAGTTAGTACTGTTGAGTCATTATATTGTACATCTGAAACTAACATAATAACACTATGTTAATTATACTTCAATAAAAAAGATTAAAAGTATATATCAAAAACTTCAAGAGGGGCAACTGGGTGGCTCAGTAGGTTAAGTGTCTACTTGGTTTTGGCTCAGGTCATGATCTCAAAGTCCTGGGACTGAGCCCCACATAGGGCTACCAACTTCTTGAGATTCTCCTTCCTTATCCCTCTGCACCTCCCCCCACTCTGTGTCTGTCTAAATAAATAAATAAATAAATAAATAACGAACAAATAAATATTTTTAAAAATCTTTAAGAGTTAGAAATTTTAAATCTTCTTTTTTCTATTTCCATGATGCTATATTCACTTTATATATATAAATATATTTTCTGTTTTGTGCCAATCATATGTAACTTATGCTGAAAAGCCTATTATTGATCACTTTGCCATTTTATCAGATTCCTGTACAAACTACAAACAATATGTAAGTTGAAATTTAATTTTAAACTTTCTGTGACTATAAGTTTCTAAATACTGTAAAATTTATCTTAAATGAGTTATCACAATTGTTAATATAAATTGTTCACACTAAAAATTTCAGTAATTATACTTTAGAAGATTCTTTAAATCTCCTGATAAAATAAAGCTGCTTCCCATGAATGTTACTGATTCATCATCAATTCTATACTTTCCTTATGTCTGTTGAATTTTCTACATGTAACATGCAGAAACACAGTATCAGTCAGAAAGGACCAGGTTATGAAAAGGTAATTAGCAACCTCCAAGTTAAAGCAAGCAAGTAAACAAACAAAATTGCCTATTTTTCTCACACTCTATGCATT
Organism: Canis aureus; assembly: GCF_053574225.1. Classification (NCBI taxonomy): domain Eukaryota; kingdom Metazoa; phylum Chordata; class Mammalia; order Carnivora; family Canidae; genus Canis; species Canis aureus. The sequence continues at coordinate 31,154,533 of NC_135616.1, forward strand.
TAATGCAAGTCAGCTGTGGCTCTGCTGCATGTCTGCTGATTCCAAAATTCAGCCTGTCAGACCAGCTGCCATGTTAAAAGTTGCTAGTGGCCATGGCAGACAGAAGGATATTACCAGGAATTAAATCCTTCATCCCAGAAATGATATATGCCATTTTGACTTCCAAATCATTGGTAAGACATGAAATCCTAATATGTGCTGGAAGGGTAGGACTCCGAAAATTCTTGACTTGCTGTACTGATTACCACAGTTCCTTCTTGCAGCCACTAAATATTTAGATCACCACCCCCTCTCTTATACGTAAATTGGAAAAGATGTGATTATGAAAGAGAAAGTAAAAAAGGCAAAATGGAGTAAGTCTTCAATTGTAGCAGGTTAGTTGTAAGAAAGGACAAGTTTGGAATTCAAGGATCAGACAGTTGATTCCCTTAAAATTCCCCATGCCCAGGCACCTTTCAGATGGTCTTCATTGAGTCCTAGGGTAGATATAACAAGTTTGATGACCACTGGTTCTAGCCCAAGAGGGAGGAAACAATGGTATGTACTTTAGGCAAAACAGAGGATATCATTTGCTTTTAAAATTGAAGAAATGAAATTTTAGAAGAATTAAGGAGTTTTCCCAAAGAGTCACAATTAGTGACCTACAAAATTGATATAACAGAAAAAAAAATAACATATTTTTTATTGTGTATGTGTAAGAGACAAAGAAACAAAAAGAATAGCAGAGACTGAGGGAAAAAAATGTATAATTTTGGTGTTGAGCCTGGATTCCAGATCTTTTCCTGGATACAGGAACCTACTGCAGCATGTAAGGCTGAACATTAAAAAAAATAATAAAAAAAAACAAACAAAAAACAAAACAAAAACAAAACATCAGTGGTCATAAGTTGAATACTTTTATAAGATGCTATAATGATATTCTCATGATACAAGCCAAACTTCTGCCTAGACCTATTTTGGTATAGTTAGGAAAGTGAAGAAAGGTGACATTTAAAAACTTCTCTTGAATTATTTGTGTTCTTATTAGTATGGATTATGGGTAAGCATGTACACAGCTTGTCAGTTCCTCCATTTTCTCCTTGCATTATTGGGAAAACAACACGTGCCTACAAACCAAGCTTTAGGGCAATGACTTACTGCCATGATATAAAGCATTCATAATTGTTTCCTTGAAAGTTTCAAGACCCTAGCTCCCAAGGTCATCTATTATCTGCACTTTGCCATCTGACCATTTATCTAGTGCATTGGGATTGTCACTTCAAAGAACTGACCTTGCATTTTGATGATACAACTGCATATGAAAAAGTAGAGTAATTTTTTTGAGGATTACTAAGAAATCTCAGTAGGAATGTAAGAAAACCATAATAATTGTTTCAAAAAAACAACTGTTTACTTATCTGCAAATTTCTATAATTCAAGTTTAGAATAAACTGAAAACAGTTTGACAGATGCAAAACTGCTGGAAATTTTTATTATTATTTTGTTCCAGGAAAATACTCTCCCCATAGAGGGAAAAATGAGCTCATTTCAACCTAAAAAAATCAATGGATCCAAAAAAAAAAAAAAAAAAGAGGAAGAAGAAGAAGAAGTAAGAAAAATTCTAAATTAAAAGGGCTATATTTCATATAGGTACGATACTACTGATATATTGTCAATAAGACATGCTCTTTGAACTTCCTTCTATGGGAGAAAACGTTTTCACTAAATTACCCACAGTTACTCCTTTAGTCTGTGTCTTTCTTTCCCTCTCTCTTTTTCTTTTCCTTTCTTCTTTTCTTTCTTCTTGAATAGAGACGCTTTTGAGCTGACAACTATCTTTTCTCTATGCAAACTATTCATTTAGCTTCATTAACTCTACTCTCTAACCCACTGATCCTCCAAGACTCGTTAAATGCACCACATTCTTTATGTTACCTTGCATGTATATAAAGTTCACTAAACTTCTTTAGGGTGATACTCTGTCATCTAAAATAGACTGCTTGCTGTTAGTTATCTTTTGTTTACTAATTGATAGAAAGTTCTCTGAAAAGAGTTATGGAAAGGATATCAATTTTCTTCATTTTCCATGGATACTCAGAGCCACCAAAGAACTCAAGATGAGCTGAGACCAAATATATGAAAGAAAACATCATGCTTTAATTTCTAGCTGTATTCCAAACCCTTACATTGTCTCCCATCAAGTCAGTTTCAAGTGATATGGGCTGAGATGGCTCTTTTCTCCTTAGAGACTAATGGCTTAGAAGGAAGCAGGCGGAATGATGAACTAACTGGTTGTTTTCTCCTGAGCCCCACCCTGAGTCCTACTTGACCTAATTAGGATGTATAATCAAAGTAGGTAGAGTTGAATTTGGTTGCTACGTTGGTTTCAAGGGCTCAGGGAAACTTTCACAAAGAAAACCTTCCTTATGAAGAAGTATTTCAGTGTCTGGCTCTATCTTCACCCCTTGTATCATTCTGAAATCAGGAACACACTGCCTGTGCTTCTTAATCATCTTTTCCTATAGCTTAATGCATTATTTCACATTTTGATGAATGCTTCAAGATGAAGTAAATAAGCTATTTGCTTATTCTTTCATTGACTAAGATCCTAAGGAATGAGGACCAGTATTGTTTTATTTGCAATTATCTACTTATATATCATTTAACATCTGTTGCATCACAGGATCACAATGACAATTTGATGGAAAAATGAATGTCATAATGGGATTCTCACCAGCTATACTGGAACTGCTCTGAATTGGTGAGGGCTTTTTAGAATTTTTGGTGAATCTGTAATACGCTATCATAATATATCCTTTCACTTACCTCCAGTGAACTGACTAGTTAGGCCTGTGGTTTACTAAGATTCTTTTTGTTCCTCTCAAAGAAAGAGATCAAGATGGGTATCAGATAAAGCCTCATGAAGATCTAAACAAGAATTGACTACATTATTGCTTCTATTTGCCTAACTGGAAGTGATAAGAATAACAACTCAAATTGATAAGTCAATGTTGTTTTGTTTTCAGTGTTGTTGACAGGACCCTCTGAAATGTTTTGGGATTTTTGTATCATTGCTGGTATTCCTGGTCCCTATGATATAGGGTGGTATGCACCACAGTATCTTGGGAAGATATACCTGTTATATATATATATATATCTATATATATATATCTGCCTCCAAACCCTGCTCCAAGATTCAGTTTTCCAGGAAAGAAATTTTATCCTATGTGTTGTGAAAAAGCATTCAAAGTGATTTTGATAAGCACCACCAGGTAGGCAATACTACAATGAAATGATGAATTACCATATAGTTCACTTCATATTTCAAATTACACCCACCTATGTTGTTCAATGTAGTCTTTTATTAATCTTTAAAAATAACCAAGGCCGGGGCACCTGGGTGGCTCAGTGGTTGAGCGTCTGCCTTAAGCTCAGGTTGTGATCCTGGGGTCCTGGGATCGAGTCCTCACATCAGGTTCCCCACAGGGAGCCTGCTTTTCCCTCTGCCTGTGTCTTTGCCTCTCTGTGTCTTTCATTTATAAATAAATAAATAAATAAAATCTTTAAAAAAATAAAAATAACCAAGGCCTTTTTAATTTTAATTGGATGTTTATTATTGGGGGGATCTTTGTTGTTCACTTATCGACCACTATTTGGGGATTTGTTTCTTTTATTCCTATAATTTATGCTTTTAACTTTAGTGATTTTCCCTTTTCCATTTTTGAGTTTATTTTGTGGGTTTTTTTTTTTTGAGTTAATTTAATAAGTGCACCTATTTTCAATTTTTCTTCTCTCTTGCACATGTTTTTTTTTTAATAAATGCACTTGAAACTGTAACTGTCTCTTCAAATATCACTTTGTTGAATAAAACAGAAATTTCATGTTTATTTTGATTATTTTCCAAATAATGGTATTTTCATTGTTTAATTTTTATTCCCAGATATTTGATTTTTTTTTAATGTCTAACTGTTATCCTGAACAAAACATGCTGATATCAAATGTTTGGTATTTGTTCAGATCCCCTTTATGCCCTTGAACTCATTTCATTTTTATGTAAGTTCTATGTTTGTTCTAAGTTCTATTTGTTTAAATTTCTACAATATCTTTACTCATTTTGGATCACTTTAACTGTGAAATTCTTATTTTCTATTTTAGTTTTTTAAAAAATATTTATTTATTTGAGAGAAAAAAAGCAAGCATGCTTGCACAGTGGTGGGGAGGGGCAGAGGAGGAGAGAATCTCAAGCTGACTTCCCATTGAGCTCAGGGCTTAATCTCACAACCCTAAGTTCATGACCTGAGCCAAAATCAGGAGTTAGCTTCTCAGAATTCAAATGACTGAGCCACCAGGCACCCCATTTTTTACTTCTCAGAATTCAAATGACTGAGCCACCCAGGTACCCCATTTTTTACTTTCAATTTTTATCCATTTCTCTTAGAAGTTCAAGGTTTTTCTTTTTATCCTCATATTTTGAGACTATTTTGTTAGATACCTAATGACTTTTGATTTTAATGTTACTTGTGAGTTGGAGTTTAATAAACATCAGCTATTTAATTCTACTCTTTTTAATACTTCATATAAAAATAGTATTTTGTATATAATTACAGTCCTGTTTTTTTTTCATTAATAGACTTTATATAATTTTATTTGTCTCTGCTCTTATCTTTAGCCCTGCCCACCATTCATTCTAATTTCATCTAGAAATGAATTCTATGTAGCTACTGATGTGCCTTTGAATGAGCTTTCTATTGCATTATAACAAATTACCACAAACTTAGAGGCAATGCAAATCTATTATCTCACAGTTGTATAGGTCAGAAGTCTGGGGTACTGAGCTGGGTACTCTGCTTAGAGTCTCACAAGGCTGAAACCAAGGTTTTGGGGGAGCCTATGCTACTTCCTGGACGTTCTGAGGAAGAATCCACATCTAGGTTCCTTCACATTGTTAGCATTTATTTCTGTGGTGGTAGGACTGAGGTTCTCATTTCACTGGCAGCTAACAGCCAGTGGTCATTTTCATCTTCTAGAGGTTACCATCCCCTTTCCCTTCTCCTCCTTTACCTGGTTTATCTGCAGATCTCTTTCATCTTCAAAACCACCAATATTGGTAGAATACTCTTCACACTTTGAATCTTTCTGAACTCCACTTCTGCCTTACATCTCCTGCTTATAGCTGGAGAAAGCTCTTTGCTTTCAAGGATTCACGTGATTAGTTTATAGCATCATAATACATCTGCAAAGCAACTTTTGCTCTGTGACTAAACATATCTACAGATTCCAGTGATTTAAGGTAAACATCTAAGAGAGGTCATTCTGCCTACCAAAGCCCTTTAACATGGAAACCACATACCACACCAAAATACTTATATCACTATGACAGCAATTCCTTCATGGGTCCTATAATTCTAATGTTTCAGTAAGTTAATCAACTACAAATACCCACAAAATCTAGAAGCCAAGGACCAAGTATGACTGCTCCAAGAAGCTATGTGCAAATTTCCTTAAATATTATTATTTTTGGGATGCCTGGTGGCTCAGTGGTTGAGCACCTGCCTTTGGCTCAGGGTGTGATCCTGGAGTCCTGGGATCTAGTTCCACTTCGGGCTCCCCGTGGAGTAATTATACAAATTATAATCTTCCCTTCCATTCCATGATGCTATATTATTACACGGTGAATTGGTAGAGAACGCTATAACTTCTATGGCTTTGGGTGAGTTATTTAATCTCCTTAAGTCTCATACTTCTCAAGTAATTTTATAATAATTCGTAAAGAAATGCATAAAATAATGTATGTGAAGCATGCAACATATTTTGTGATGCATAGGAATTGCTCAATAAATGATAGCAATTGTTATTTCTTGGTCTTAGTAGACATGGATGGCAGTCATCTTTGTTTCTGGTTCTACTCCAATATTCTCATTTATTTCAAGATTTTTTGATCATTTGAATGGGTATTTAGGAGGGAGGAAGTTAAAATTTATGGTTTAATCAGCCACTTAGAAATAGAAACCTTGACTATACATTTTAAGAACATAAATCCGTAGCTTATTAATTATTATTTTAATCATATGCCTTCTGTTCTTCTAAAATGCATCTAAGCAGTTAAAATCAGGTACCATGTATTCTTTACTTGTTATTCTCCACCGTACTTGGCATAGAGGTAGGGATATAGCAGGGTCTCAATGAATGTATGTTGAATTAAACCACAACCAAAGCAGTTAAAACATGCTAATTTTCCTCCCAGCATTCATACTCGGGTTCAGTCTCAAACTAGATGAATAGTGTAGTAGAATCATTATCTTCCCAGGACTGTTTCTCGGAGGCATGTGAAACATATCAGAGTTTCAACTCTGTTCCCAAAAGACAAGTGTACAGATCACAAAACACATTCACTTGCCCTTCTAGTTGTCAGCCTATGCAGAGGATCTAAGGATGGAATAGGCCCCAAAGGCAAAACTATCTTCTCATTTTCAGTGGCAACTAGGGCCAAGGTTGAAGCAGATTAACGGAGGTGGTACAGGGCTAGTGCAATTGTCCTCTGGAGAAAAAGAAATTCATTTCTAAGACTTGTCAATCACACTCATGAAAGCTGTATCTGCTCCTGTTAAAAAGAGAAAATCAACCTATATAATTTTCTGATATTTGGTTTCAGATTGACCAATTTTCTGTGAATTTTAATGTATGTACTTCAACCCAATAAAGTAGCAATAGCCTTAGGATAAGGCTTTATTGTGTGTGTAACATTTTATTTTTGTACTATTTCATACTTCAAGAAAACTTTCAAGAATAATACAGGGAATTTGATTACACTGGTTTTATTTCTCCAGAATAACCAGTTGTTTTCCTTTTGCCTCATCTGTTTTATTATTCTCCTTCTGTCTGCATGTGTGTGTATGTGCCCATGTATACATGTACATGAATTTAAAAACATTGGTATCATAATCCTTTACAACTAAATATTTACATTTAGTTTGTTTAAAAAGTATATTCTCTTACCTTACCAATGTACAGTTATCAAAATCAGAAAACTTAACATTAATCACTTTATCTAATCAATTATCTAATCCAGTCTATGTTCATTATTTTTAAATATAATATAATATTATTTCTTTTGGTGATCAAATTGCCCTAGATTTGACCAACACAAGACCCTTCATTCAATCCTACTTCTGTTTTCTTCTCACATCTTTAATCTTCTTGAGCTCTTTCTTAACACAGAATTCATTATCTTCCCATTTTATGATGTCAATCCTTTCTCCAGGAGTGACAAATATGATTCCCACTAACCTTACTATTTTCATTTATTTTCTTAAGACCAGATAAACCTAAAGTAGTTTCTGAATTGCTGAACCATACCATCATTCCACTGAAAAAATAAACATACAAAATAGAGTTCAATAAGTAAAATATGAATATCAAAAAATGCTAATATATTTTGTAAAGTTGACATAAAGTGAAATGCATCAGTCTTGAATGGATAATTCAGTTTCAAAAATTCATATACCCGTGTAACCCTTATCTAGATAAAGCACATTCCCATTGCCTCATTAAACTGTCCTGGAATTCCTTGATTAACCTTACTTGTACATAGTGTTCTATCCTTTTCATATATTGCTATATATAATTGCTAATATTTTTTTAGTTTGCATCTACATTTATAAGATATATTAATGAGTAATTTCCTTTTCACTTATTTTGATATCAGGCTTATGCTAGTTTTACAAAATGAGTTAAAAAGTGCTACTACCTTCTACATTTTCTGAAAAAAAAAAGTGTCATTAAATTGCTATTATTTCTTAAATATTTAACCAGTAAAGCCATCCTGGCCTGGGGGATTCTTTGGGATATTTTTAATGATTAATTTACTTCATTTAATAGATACAGAGCTATTGATATTTTCTATTTCATCTCATGCCAAAGTGTAAGTGGTGCTTTCTTAAGAATTTGCTCATTTCGTCTAATATTTCAAATGTATTGGCAGAATATTAATAATACTTGTACTATATTATCTTTTTAATGTCTGTAAAATCTATAGAAATATCTAATTTTTCTCTCTTGTTATTCCAATTGATCGTCTCGTTAGCTATTAATCTTCAAATAGACATCTTTTGATTCAACTTCTCTAAATTATCTTCCACTTTATTATCTTCTGTTCTTACATTTATTGTATCTCTCTACTTTGGTTTTAGTTTACTCATAAGGTGTAAGCATTGATAATTGATTTATCATAATTGATTTATCATAATTCTTCTTTTAATCAGGATATTTAAAATATAATTTTTCCTCTAAGCACTATTTAGCTACATCCTGCAAATTCTTTTATGTTCTATTTTATCATTTGTTTGGAACATCTAATTTCTCTGTGATTTCTTATTTTCATGTAGGTCATTTAAAAGTGTGCCATTTAGTTCAAATATATTTGGGAATTTTGTTTCCTAGGTTTCTATGACTAGTTTCTGATTTTTTTCATTATAGTCAGAAAATATGCTTAGAGAATTTCAAATGTTTCAAGTATATCAGGCCTTCTCCTGTGGCTTGGCACATGATATATCTTGGTGAAAATAACATTTGCACCTGAAAACAATGTATATTTTACAGTTACTTTCTGATGCTTTCAAAAACTATCAAATAGGTTGTAGTGTCTAATTGTGTTATTCACATCTTCCATCCTTACTGATTTTTGTGTGTCTAAATTTTCTATATCCATCACTGAGAGAGGTATGGTAAATACTTAATTCCTGATAAAGTAAACTTCTATTATTGTTAAATATTTCTCTTTATCTCTTAACAATAATTTTTGTCTAGTAGTTTATTTTGTCTGATATTAACATAGTGTATCCAGCTATTGGTGGGCATAGTAGTGGCTCAACAAAGATGTCCATTTAGTAATCCCCACAGACTGTGAGCATCCAAAGGGGAATTAAGATTGTGGATAGAATTAAGGTTATTAATTAGCTGACCTTTGACGATCAGATTACACTGAGTTACCTGAGTGGGCCCAATGTAATTATAAGAACTCATAAATGAAAGAGGGAATTGAGAGGGTCAGAGTCAGAGAAGGAAAAGTAGCAGGACACATGAAAAAGTCAGAAGGATTTAATTGCCTGCTTTAAAGATAGCAGTAGGCCATGAGAAAAGAAATGAGGACATTTTCTAGAAACTGAAAAAGGCAAGGAAATGAAGTCTCCCCTAGTACCTCTAGAAGCAATGCAGCCCTGCCTATACCTTAAATTTAGCCCAGTAACACCCACTTTGGACTTCTAACCTCTAGAACTGTAAGATAATGCATTTGTATTATGATAAGGAACTAAATTCATAATAATCTGTTATAGCAGTGGTAAGAAACTAATAGACCAATCTTCTTATGCTTACTATTTTTATGGTATGTTCCTTTTTATCTTTTTATTTCTAGCCTATCTGTATCATATCTGAATGCACATAGATGAACTGGTTTACATCTAATTTGGCAATATCTGCCTTATAACTAGAGTTTTTTAGCTTAATTACATACAATGCAATTACTGATATTGTTGGATTTAGTTCTTCAATTTTCCTATTTTTTTCTAATTCTTTTCTTCCGTTTATCCTTTATGTTTTCTTTTGGGTTAAACACATACTGTTTTCATGTTCTATTTTAATTTGCCCATTGGATTTGAGCTATAGCTCACTGTATTCTCTAGTAGTTGCTCTGAAAATTTTTAAATGTATCCTTAAAAAATAACACCAAATTTAGAGTAAATATTGTAGAACTTTATGTATTGTAAAAAACTTGTAACAGTATTGTTGCAATGATCACTCCTTTCACTATTTTTGCTGTTATATGCATTGCATCTACATATGTTGGAAAAATCATCACTCACAAGAAAGTGACATATTTTTTTCCTTAGAAAGTCTTATGTCTTTAAAGAATTCTTTAGGCTGAAAAGAAACATTATCAGATGAAAACCTGAACCTACAGAAATGTATAAGCAGCACTAACAATGACAAATATGCACATAAAAATGAAAAAATATATATATTTGTTAATCTTTTAATTTCTATTCTTCTACTGGATCTTTTTTACTGACTTCTCTACACAAATTTGCTTGGTATTTTATTCTGCTTTCACAAGTATGCAAAGTCTATCTGGGACTTTTTCCCCAGACATTGTAGTTTCTCCAGTTCTAGGAATTTCCATTTGGTTCTCCTTTTTTATAGTTCCCATTTCTCTTTGAAATTCTCCATTTAATCATTCATTAAAGTATATTTTCATTTAGTTCCTTGAGCATATTTATAATAGCAGTGTTAATTTTCTGGCTCAATAATTTTAATATCTAGGTCATCTCAACATAAGGCTCTAACAATTGCCTTTTCTCTTGACAATTGGTCACATTTTACTGTTTCTTTATATGCTTAAAGATTTGGATTCTATATTGGGAATTTTGGAAGGTATGTTGTAGAAATTCTGGATTCTGGTATCTTCTAGAAAAATTCTAATTTTTATCCAGCAGATGGTTAACTTGCCTGTACCTAAACTCCAAACTCTTTAATTCCTTTGGTGGGCAGTAACTTAAGTCCCTATTCATTTATTCGAGATGTTATTTTCTGCTAGGCCCCTGGATTCTTCTCTGTGGGTCTGTCAATGAAAACTTGCTTATTGAATTAGGCAGAGTTTTCCACAAATTTTGAGACACCTCTCTCTGTAGCTTCCATTCTGGGATTTCCCCTGTCAATTTTCAGACACTCTGGCAGTCTCAGATTTTATCTTCTAACTCCTTATTCCAGAAAGAGAGTAGCTTTCTGCTTGAGCCTCAATTATTCAATATAGCATAGAAATGTATTCTCAACTACTTTGATACAGTCTAAATTAATGACTACAGAATCCTGATCAAGAAAACACAGAGCCTACACAATCAGATAACATCATTCTTTTAGAGATGTTGGATAGTAATATGGCCATTTCAGCAGGATTAAGCATTTTACAGAACTGGCTCCAGTCTTCCTATATGACTTCACTTTAATATGTGCAATAATTCATAATGAAATGAATTTTAATACCTATCAGGAAACAAAAATGAGCTGATACATTTTTATAAAATTGAGTTTGTTAATTTGGGGAAGAGGATAGAAGGCTAGAAAAGACTGCAATTAAGAAATTGAACGGTTAGGGAACAATGTCAGATAAGAAATCATGTTACTTGCTCTTAAAACCTGCAATGTAGTGTCGTCATTGAGAGCAAATTGCTAGATTACTTTATTCCACAGGATGCCAATAACTAGGTAATTTACTCTGTGGATATACTGTAATTGCCATGTAATTAGAATAATTGCATTTTGGGGGCAGGATATGCACTTAAGTTAGGTTATGATTTCACTCAATAGTCAGCCTGTGCAATTTAGTTTTCAGATGTTGAAAACTTAAGATTAGGTCAAAATTTCTTTTTATCTTTAGCTTCAGACATTTTTCTCATTGCTAAACTGATACCATTTTGCAAATCTTATTGTCCTATTTCCGGAGTGTCCTCCCCTCACTGGAACAACATCAGCCTTTCATGGTTAATGCAACTAAGTTTCTACCTATTTTCAGCTATTCTTCTAGGTTCCATTTATGTTTCTTATCCCAAAACATATCTTTTTACCTCAATCTCTTTCCTGAGTTCCAAATTTAAATATTCTAATATCTTCTCAATGTCCTCCCCCCAAAAATCTAATATACATTTCAAAATTAACATGCCTAAATTCTGGATTCCTCCTTAGGAAACTCAACGTGTCCTTCACAGGTTTTTCCATCACAGTAAATGTATCATTAACCCAGATGCTTGGACAAAAAAATCTGCAGGTTATTGTTGATTCCTCCACCTGCTATTCCTTCATATCTGACAAAAAATACACATGTTCCGAACCTGGGAAATTTTTGCCTCCTTCACTACTGCTTCTTTAGCTCAAGCCACTATATTCTCCTTTCTTGATTGCTGCAATAAGTCTTTTAATCTTCTTCTTGTCTTTGACATATCCCCTCTACAATAAACCAATGATCTAAATAATATATAAATTATATCATAGCACTACCTATTAAAACTCCACCATTTATTTCCCAAAATGTTTAGAATTAATTTGTAATTTTTAACAAGACCTAGAAGTCCCTCATAATCTTGTTTCTACCTATTTCTATAACATCATATCCTTATTATTTACCTTTTGACTCTGTAAAACCATAGTCCTCTGAGTATTTTTTTTTTGTTTTTAAATGCTAAACCAACTTCTACCTTAGAGCCTTTCATTTCTTTTTCTGCTGATTAAAATGCTCTTACCCTTCATATTCTTTACTCCCTTGCTTCATTCAGTTTTATCTTAAATGTTAACACATTAGAGATGTCTTCATTCCAGCCTACCTGGTTCCATCCTCATCCTACTGTGCTCCATCACCTGTCTCTTTTATTTTTCTTCACATCATTTATCACTTGAAATGATAAATGAATAAACAGTATGTATTTGTGTAAATATATAGATACATAAATAAATACAGATATAGTTTGGAGATTTTTTTTTTACTTGTTTCTTCTCATACTCCTCACCTAGAATACGAATTCTACTACAAACCTGGAATCCTGTATCCATTACAACTGTATCCTCAGTTCCAATACGTGTATCTAACACATAGGAGATGATACATACATTTTTTTAAATCAGAATTAATTATATGTCTTGAGCCAAGAGATCTAATAAAGATAATAGGCAAAATTATAATGCCATTCCTCACATAAAAACCCAGCATCACTACCCAAATGGAAATGAAAAATGACCTCAGACTCATCTTACCAAAAGTGAAGGTATGATTTGCATGAACCATTCATAGGAAACACACTTTCTCATAAGACTTTTGTAGTAGTCAATTATATATTATATTTTAAGTAGTTTTTATAATTACAAGTATAAAAAATACAAATATAATATGTACTGTATTTGTGGGAAAGGATTTTGGAAAATGTAAAACTTAGGAGAATCAAAAGGAAGAATTTTAGTTATAATTTCATGATCTACAATGAGAATTACTTGTAAACAATGCTACAAATATCCTGCGTTTTCTTTTTCATGCAGTTTTTGTGTATTAAAAATTGTACCACTCCACACACAGATATTTGCTATGCTTTTTGCATGGAATTTTATATCATGAGCAGTGTCTCATGTATTTTTTAAAGTTTGAGTTTTGATTAAACATGTTATCTCATCTTATGGATATCATATACCCCTGTGTTTCTGCTTCTTCACTGGGGGGTATTTAGATTTTTTACCAATTTTCATTTTAAGCAATAATAGAAAGAATATTCTTTGAGAAATCTTTGTAAGAATATATATTTGCTAAAACACTGAAGTTGTGAATATATTCTGAGCGTCTGATACGAAGTACAAACATACACCTGTACACAGACACACTACAATTTTGCAATAAATTTCACATTTCTAATATGGGAAAAAGAGGGACAGATCTCATGACTTGGGTTTGTTTGATTTTTAAGTGACTTATGATTTTTGTGTTCCTGTTAGTGGGCTGATGCATTTAATTCATCTTAGCCCAACTCATCTGGTGTCTATAATTTACATGGAAATTTGCCAGTCTGAGTATTGGAACAATGGACACATTTCCTTATGGTCCCTATTTATCTTCAATATAGATGCCTATACCTTATTTGTTACAAACAGAAATGGAAATCTTTGGTCATAAGACAGTTTTCAACACTATTTCTATCTTCTTTCCCTCTATGAAGCTCTAATTCATTTACACATAGGAAAATGGAAATGGAAAATAATTGGTCTGCTTTCCATCTATAATCTCAAAAAAACAATGACTTTCTTATATTTCTTACATGTGCTGAATGTGATCCCAAAGTTTTTAGACATCATTTCCTAAACTTTATAATGTAACTCTACCTTTAGGACTCACAACTGAAAGGATTCAGACAATACATTTTGTGTATGATGGCCCAGAATTATTTTCTAAAAACTCTATCAAGTTAATGAGAGGATACACCAGTTTTATGCTTTTCATAATGTTTCATCAGTAATAGCATTTGTTTATTAATATATCAATATTAGCCTAATTATACATGACTCAACATAATTTGGAAGTAAATGAAGAACTTAAATTTCAAGAAAATAATATAAAGAAACCCTATTTAGGTAAAATTTATGTTTTATACTGTGGATTCCTCTAAAGAAATAGACATTACAAGGGAATCTGTACCCAATCTCTGAAGAAGCCAAGAGATTATTTTGAAGCAGAAACAAAAAATCATCTTTCTAGACATTTGAGAATCTGTTAGGTCTTTAAGTTTTACTTCTTCAGGGAAGGTTTTAACAGATTGCATTTATAACACATTGCTGATGCTAGCAGTTGTCTCTGTATATGATGTCCATTTGTCTCTTCTCCAAGGCAAGCTGTAGGCTTTGCTTCATCAGGGATAAGTTACGCAAGTTTGGGGGCTCCCTTATGTTATGTTCTGGTTAAGCTTCTTTCTCATAAATATCGCAAATAGATAGTTTCTCCAGTGTGTCCCAACTACACACAATGGCTATCGAATTAGGCTGGGTATTATCCAGGATTATGGAGAATTGTGCTTTTCTTTTCCCATTCTAGGGCAAAGCCTAACCAGGGCACCTTAAACCAACTATTTCCATGGGTCTTGTCTTTTCTAATTGATTGTTTTGAGTATCTGAGTAAGGCTCTAAATTGGCCAAATACTGTTCTAGTGATTAGATTTTTATATCACACACACAGAAATAGAAAACTGGACATTTCCACCTTATTTCAGTTAAACATCACATGAATCCAGTGAGTGGCAGTGGTCAAAACCATTGAGTTGATTTTTGCTTGACAGACTGACTTGATTATTTTTTTGAAATTGAAATTAATCCAATTAAAAGCAGATTCCATTGCCTCTGGCACATTAAATTATTATTTTTTTTCCATTTTTTATTTTTTATTTCTTTAAGAAATCTATTTAAATGTCCCTATGGAACTGCTATGTTTGGGGTTGCATTTATTTTTTTTGTTTGTTTGTTTTTTTTTTTTTTTTTTTTTTTTTTTTTTATTGGTGTTCAATTTACTAACATACAGAATAACACCCAGTGCCCCTCACACATTCACTCCCACCCCCCGCCCTCCTCCCCTTCTACCACCCCTAGTTTGTTTCCCAGAGTTAGCAGTCTTTACGTTCTGTCTCCCTTTCTGATATTTCCCACACATTTCTTCTCCCTTCCCTTATTTTCCCTTTCACTATTATTTATATTCCCCAAATGAATGAGAACATATAATGTTTGTCCTTCTCCGACTGACTTACTTCACTCAGCATAATACCCTCCAGTTCCATCCACGTTGAAGCAAATGGTGGGTATTTGTCATTTCTAATAGCTGAGTAATATTCCATTGTATACATAAACCACATCTTCTTTATCCATTCATCTTTCGTTGGACACCGAGGCTCCTTCCACAGTTTGGCTATAGTGGCCATTGCTGCTAGAAACATCGGGGTGCAGGTGTCCCGGCGTTTCATTGCATTTGTATCTTTGGGGTAAATCCCCAACAGTGCAATTGCTGGGTCGTAGGGCAGGTATATTTTTAACTGTTTGAGGAACCTCCACACAGTTTTCCAGAGTGGCTGCACCAGTTCACATTCCCACCAACAGTGTAAGAGGGTTCCCTTTTCTCCGCATCCTCTCCAACATTTGTTGTTTCCTGCCTTGTTAATTTTCCCCATTCTCACTGGTGTGAGGTGGTATCTCATTGTAGTTTTGATTTGTATTTCCCTGATGGCAAGTGATGCAGAGCATTTTCTCATATGCATGTTGGCCATGTCTATGTCTTCCTCTGTGAGATTTCTGTTCATGTCTTTTGCCCATTTCATGATTGGATTGTTTGTTTCTTTGGTGTTGAGTTTAATAAGTTCTTTATAGATCTTGGAAACTAGCCCTTTATCTGATATGTCATTTGCAAATATCTTCTCCCATTCTGTAGGTTGTCTTTGAGTTTTGTTGACTGTATCCTTTGGTGTGCAAAAGCTTCTTATCTTGATGAAGTCCCAATAGTTCATTTTTGCTTTTGTTTCTTTTGCCTTCGTGGATGTATCTTGCAAGAAGTTACTATGGCCGAGTTCAAAAAGGGTGTTGCCTGTGTTCTTCTCTAGGATTTTGATGGAATCTTGTCTCACATTTAGATCTTTCATCCATTTTGAGTTTATCTTTGTGTATGGTGAAAGAGAGTGGTCTAGTTTCATTCTTCTGCATGTGGATGTCCAATTTTCCCAGCACCATTTATTGAAGAGACTGTCTTTCTTCCAATGGATAGTCTTTCCTCCTTTATCGAATATTAGTTGCCCATAAAGTTCAGGGTCCACTTCTGGATTCTCTATTCTGTTCCACCGATCTATGTGTCTGTTTTTGTGCCAGTACCACACTGTCTTGATGACCACAGCTTTGTAGTACAACCTGAAATCTGGCATTGTGATGCCCCCAGATATGGTTTTCTTTTTTAAAATTCCCCTGGCTATTCGGGGTCTTTTCTGATTCCACACAAATCTTAAAATAATTTGTTCTAACTCTCTGAAGAAAGTCCATGGTATTTTGATAGGGATTGCATTAAACGTGTATATTGCCCTGGGTAACATTGACATTTTCACAATATTAATTCTGCCAATCCATGAGCATGGAATATTTTTCCATCTCTTTGTGTCTTCCTCAATTTCTTTCAGAAGTGTTCTATAGTTTTGAGGGTATAGATCCTTTACATCTTTGGTGAGGTTTATTCCTAGGTATCTTATGCTTTTGGGTGCAATTGTAAATGGGATTGACTCCTTAATTTCTCTTTCTTCAGTCTCATTGTTAGTGTATAGAAATGCCACTGACTTCTGGGCATTGATTTTGTATCCTGCCACGCTACCGAATTGCTGTATGAGTTCTAGCAATCTTGGGGTGGAGACTTTTGGGTTTTCTATGTAGAGTATCATGTCATCGGCGAAGAGAGAGAGTTTGACTTCTTCTTTGCCAATTTGAATGCCTTTAATGTCTTTTTGTTGTCTGATTGCTGAGGCTAGGACTTCCAGTACTATGTTGAATAGCAGTGGTGAGAGTGGACATCCCTGTCTTGTTCCTGATCTTAGGGGAAAGGCTCCCAGTGCCTCCCCATTGAGACTGATATTTGCTGTGGGCTTTTCATAGATGGCTTTTAAGATGTCGAGGAATGTTCCCTCTATCCCTATATAGGACCTGTGAGCTTGAGCTCTACAGGGGAATGGAATAGTATTAGCAATTTATGAGAAAACATGGTTGTGTGTTCAATACAATCCTAACCTCTTACTAGTAATATAGTTTAGAATCCTGGAGAGTCTTTTAATTTACCAATCTACCAAATGTTTTTACATATGTTACTTAATTTCCAATAATCATCACCACCACCACCACGAAAAAAGCCATGTTCATGTGTAGATAACTAAATAAAATACTAATCTAAAAAAGAAAAAAAAACCTACTAAACAGTTGGTAAGATGTGAAGAAACAACAAGCTAGTTTATAGTACTACAAGTATCAGCGTAATTGGCTTTTAATTTTAAATAAGTTCATTATTTTGTTTAGTTTTCTAATTTATTAAGATAAATTAAAACTATAGTAATTAATAATCTTGAAAAGTTAAAATAACTTCAGAATTGGGGGCAGCCCAGGTGGCTCAGCGGTTTAGTGCTGCCTTTAGCCCAGGGCCTGATCCTGGGTCCCCAGGATTGAATCCCACTTCAGGCTCCCTGCATGGAGCCTGCTTCTCCCTCTGCCTGTGTCTCTGCCTCTCTCTCTCTCTCTCTCTGTGTCTCTCATGAATAAATAAATAAAATCTTAAAAAAAATAACTGCAGAATTAGAGATACATAGATAAAGTATGTATCTAGGGAAAATCATCAGCTTGAAAAGCAGCAACTGAGTCATAGTTGTGTCCCTTTCCCTGCCACGTAACAGCAATTTGCTAAGTCAAATTCATCAAATATAGAAAATGGATACATTCATTAGGTTTTATTCATTTTTTTCATAAAAATATTCTTTTAAAATGTTCATGGCAGTGATAGAAAATTAACTCTGGATTGAAAACATAGGTGTTAAGTTTGAAAGGCAGAGTTATAAGAAATTATATTCAGCCTTACTATTTTTCTTCTGCTTTCTTTTAACACCTCTTTTGCCCATGACTAGCTCATAGCTCTACAAAAATCATCATTACAGTAGCAGACAACTCTGAGCTAGAAGCATATGGATAACCTAACTCCTGGTGCAGACACAATATCAACAAACAACCCCTGGAAAATTGGCCTAACTATGCACTGTTTCTCCTGATATAGCACAGGGTCCCAGACAACATCCCTCCTGATGACATCCCCAGAGCTCTATGGAATAGGATAAGCGTATCACGTATGCCAATCAAATTAATGTGTGAATACATAGAAATATTACTCATAGAGTTTCTAATTGGCTCTTGATAATGCTTAGCTATGAACTCTCAAATGTGCAGAGTGATTGAAAAGTGCTAAAATTAACTATTTTCATCCAGCTACATGTCTCCAATTCATTCATAGCAGCACGTGAACTGCACTTCAGATACATCATCATCCTCTGTGATGAAAATCAGTAGGAAAGATGCCACAACAATCTAGTGTGGATAAGGTGAGAAGGGTCACTCAATGACCTAGAAAAATAGTTACTACACTTGAGAGAGGTCCTATCCACCGGATAAAGAAAACCAGGAGACTAATGCTAAGGAATTGACCTGAGATACAAATGTCTCTTTGTAGTTTAAGAGACTCCATCTAAACATTGCTATCCTATCTAATAGTATGCTATTTATTCTTTGTATGTTGGGTTATTATTTTAAATCAAGGATGGTATAATCCCTCTGACCAGCCTCAGTGTATGGCAGCCTGAAGCCAAAATGTTTTATTCATGAATGCTGTCTTTTTTTAATAAACGATAAAAATGTGAAACAATAAAAGTGATATATACCTAATAATGAGTGAACCAATAAACCCACCAGGCAACTTTGCTCTGCAAGTGGAAAAATTGACTTTGTATAACAAATTGCAGAATTATTAAACCTGTTTGAAACCCTTTTTATATCACACCATTTACTTTAATTCTTACTAGTTTGACCATTATCATACATTATGCATTTTTCTTTGTACTTTTTGGGAGGGGGAGTGGTGACTAAAGTATACTCCTGAACTTTCAAGGCCTCCAAGCAAGTTGAGGGGAAGGCCCTCACCAGCTGGCAAAGGGAGAGGAGAGGGAGGCACCGGGCTGTGGAAGGCTCTTCTGACATCTGGACTGACAGAAACCTCCAGTTTTCCTCTGGAAGGATGCTCTTCTCCAGGCAGGGTGGCAGAGAAGCAAACATTAGAAATAAGCAGGTGCTTGCCTCCAGTGGCTTCCAGAAGGTTTATTGTCACACGTGCCAATGGAGATTCTTCTATAATTAAATAAATAATTAGGGATAATACGAAATCCCTGAGATTTTAAAGAAATTCTGAGAAACTATGTAGGTTTAAAATCTATACTAAAAAGTTAGCTACCTTGCAAAATTTTGCAATGGGGAAAAAGAGAAACACTGAAAACTTACAGTGTCAACACACTCTGAGGGAGGGCTATTAGCAATGCAAATATGAAACTACCTAAACTTGCATTGATGAATTAGAGTGAGAGAGGTATCACAGAAGTGTTGGCTGTCTGTTAAAAATTTTACATGTTTTGAGAGATGTAGATCCTATCCACCTATTTTCAGCAGCATTCTCAGCTTGAACCTCAGTTATATACACCCTAGGTTTTAGATTTTTGTCAGATGCGTGGCACAGTGAGCACCCCTGGACTCACCCACCAATATAGAGGGAATCAAGGGCAAAATATAGGGTAAAGTGGGGAACACATAAGATATGTCTGTTTCTCAGATTCCCAGAATTGTGGGATAAATGGGCTATCATAGGAGAGTAGAAATAATTACAAATATATATTTCATTCCCTCTGGGCATTGTCAGCATACAGTGCAGTGACATCAGTGCCTATAGCCCTGAAGGACTTAGTCCTCTCACTTCAGGCCTGGAAGAATGATACCTGCTTTTGTGGGTGTTCCTGTATTGCAGTCATTCTGTGCAACAGGAGAGATGCACTGTACACCCAGAGTGGGAAAAGTAAAATTGGCAAGATGACAACAGGCTGGTTTTGCAAGGGCTTTCTATAACAGTCTTGAGATTATCATTGGAATCTATACTTATTCCCATAATATTGTAGCCCAAGAAACCTGTGCTGCATACTCATGTGGAATGGAGCCCTGGAAGGATGAAGTAACTTCTAAAATGATCACCTATCTGAGATAGTGTCATGTCTGAACTACAATTCTGCTCTTCTGATTTTATAAGACTTTTAATATATTCTTCAGGCTCGAGTTTGTGTATAGGTGTATTCTAATGCATTGACTCATTCAATCATTAAGTATATATTATCTACTATGTATTAGACTCTCTGAACCTGGGAAATCAGTATTGGCATCATGTGATTTATGTTCTAGTCTGACTGACAACAAAATGACACCACCACATGATGATATAATATGTTAGGCAGTGAAATTTTATGTGCAACAAAAGGTAAAGCAAGAAAAGGAGTTTGAGTATGCCAGAAGGATTATTTGTGATAAACTAATCAGAGAACCTTTGTTCAGGAGGAGAAAATTCAGCAGAGACATGAAAACAGTGAGAGAATAAATCTTGCAATAATTTGGGTGAAAAGACTAACTAGTAAGAGGGAAGAGCAAAGATAGTGGAGGAGGACAGGGCTCAATTTACCTGAGAATCAATCAATAAGAAAGCTGGTGTGAAGGAAGACATGAAAGTGGGTGGACAGGGCCAGATCATGCTGGGCACCCTAGGCAATTGTTCAGGGTTTGGATTTTATATTAAGTGTTATAAGAAACCATGGCAACTTGAGGGCAGGTCATTGAAATGATCTGCTGTGCAATTTAAAGGGATTACTCTAGCTACTGGTGGAGAACAGAGACTCAGGGGCAAGGAAGGGAAGTGAAGGGACCAGTCAGAAATCTAATACAAAAAAAAAAGAAATCTAATACAGTTGCTTAGTAGACAGAGGACAATGGTGACTTGTATTAGACAAGTAGCTATGTAATGGGTGAGAAGCAAATAGATTTGGGATGTGTAATGGGGAAAATGAGTCTACACTGTTCACTGTTTTATGTGCAAGGTGGTAGGGGTAGAAAGAATCACCTATGCAACTAGGTGAACTGTAATGCCATTTATTGAGAGAAAGATAAGTGTTGGGGGGTTAGAGTACGTAAGGTTTGTAAGATTTATCTTAGATATGCTGTGTTTCTGATACTTATTTGGACATCTAAGTTACTCATGTACAAAAGGGTTGGTTTTCACACATAAATGGTAATAGGTATCCCTATAATATTTTATATTATTGGCAGAATCATACATTCAAATAAAGCCAACCTTAGAACATAATATTTCTTACCAAATACTCTGGGTATTTCAGGAAATAGAATCCTCCATTTCTTTAGTAACATAAGGAATGTTTTCTTCCTTCCGTCCTTTCTTCTTTCTTTTCTTTCTTCTTTCCTTTCTGTCCTTCCTTCCTTCCTTCTTTCCTTTCTTCCTTCCTTCCTTCCTTCCTTCCTTCCTTCCTTCCTTCCTTTGATTGATTGATTGATTGAAGATGGAGGCAAGACAGATGGGAAGGAAAATATTCAATAATGTGCTGCTGCTTCTGGACACAATTCCCAGTAGACTGTCATTATAAAAATATGGAGAACACAAGCCTGTTCATAAACCATAGATACCAGTAAAAATTAAAGAAAAAAGTTTCATGTACTTTTAGCTTGCAGGTTTAGATATATTGTGGCTGAATAGCCTTACCATGTGAGTATTCAGATGTTGTGACTTCACTGGCATTTTGGTGATACTTAATTACCATCTCTTCTTTTCTACACACAGTTACAAACCCTATCCCAAAATGTTTGATGGCACCGAGGATACTAAAACCAAGGCCCAAAGAGCCCTGGTAAATACACAACTCTCTGTATATAATATTGTTTATTGTATATAGTATATTTAACTATAATTATTTGTTTACTAGTTCATGAGTTTCATTAGAGAAGAGAATTTATGCTTTCATCCAGGTGTCCCTAGAGTTCATCATAGTGACTAACATAGCATGTGTTCAATGCACAGTTTTTTGTGTACACAAATAAAGAGACTTTAATGAAAGAAACCAAACTTCAATGAAAGAATTAGTGAAAAGGAATGTAACATTATAATTCCATTCCAAGTAAAATATGAACTTATTTTATATTTTAACATTTTTTAAGATTGTATTTATTTGTAATTTATTTATTTTTAGAGAGAGTGAGGGTGGGGGAAGAGCAGAAAGGGAGGGAGCAAGAGATAAGGGGAAAGAATCTCAAGCAGGATCTGTGGTAAGTGCGGAGCCCCACACTCTATTCAACAATCCTGAGATCATGACCTGAGCCCAAACCAGGGGTCAGATCCAGGTGCCCCATATTTTAAGATTTTTAAAATAAAAATGGAACAATTCAAGTAGCTATGATGGTGACACAGAATTTGTTCACTGACATTAATGAGGATTTGTATTTCAGCAAGACCTAATGTTGAGGGCTCATAGAGAAAAAAAGAAAAAGATTTAGTATCCATAGATAATAGGAAGAATTTTGAAAGTACAATGTGAATCCATATTTGGTAATAAGAATTTAGACTGCATACATCTAATAAACATGTTTAAAATGTAAGTGGGTACAGAAATCATTTAGATAAGTTCATGGTTTCTACCAATATTGTACATAAAATTTCAAAAACATGTGCCATGTGTCTGAGATATGTCTTTAATAAATGAGAATAATTTCAGAGAAAATAGAATACCAGGCCTTCCCAGATATATAATCCTTCTCTGAAGGGACATTGGATCTGAACCATTGTGTCATTTTTCCTTTTCTTATGTAACACAGACTAGCACTTCATTCCTGCCTTATTTTTACCAATAATCAGTATATTTCCATGTCTCGTGCTTTCTGAAAGATCCATTTCTTAGACCCCAGTTACCTCTTCCTCAACCAGCAGCATCTTTGAGTGAAAGAAGATGAGATATTTTCCAATTCAGTTCTTTTTATATCCTTTGCAATCTAATATTTCGTATGGTGCAGGATAGGTCTGGGTTTTCAGAGGAAGGTTTGTAAAAAAAGATAGTAGCAGATATAACCACATTGTACACCAGCCTAGGAGGAAAATTTACTCATTTCACTTTAAGACAGTCATTTTCAAACAGCTGGGGGAGAGAAACACAAACACCTTCATTTTAATAACTGCCTTTCAAAAGTATTTATTTAACTTTTCTAGAGAGACGAGTTGAGGATGATGTTCGTTTTCATGAACTACTGAAGATTTAAGGGTCTGAATCTATCCTTTGGTAAGTTTTATTCTTGCTTCTCACAGTCTAATCTATTTCACTATGGCCACAATAGGGATATCCTGTGGCAGAGACAGAGCTGAACAATTTAAGGCAAGGACCTTGCCCCTAGACAGACATGGTTCAGCACCTTGGACCAGCAGCTGAAGTGATTTGCATGTATTTTCCTCTGGCTGTAGTGGGCAGCTGGCCAAATCTTATGCATATTAATCTGTTAATATTGCATGGTACATACATCTTATCATGTGCAACAAATAAACTTAAAAATTTTCGTTCAGCAAGCAAAGAAATCATCCTACTATACTCTTTAAGGACTAATGAAAAATACTAAGTGATAGATTTGATTTCTGAAGTTGTCAGGAGTGGGAAGGTGTTGGGGAACTTGCCCTTCTGGAAGAAGGAGGATATAATGCTCTTCTGTTAGAGCAAAACAAAATACTTTATGGTTCTCAAAGTTCCCAGGGGGATCACCATTAAAGCCTGGAAATTATGTTTTATCTACATCATGAGAGGGGAGTAAGGGCAGAATGGTATTTAATGCTTTCCCTTTCAGGAAAGTTTGTAGCATTTCGAAGCCTTTGGTGTCTCCAGCTTAAACTAAATCAGTACAGCCATAAAAGTGTACCTCCTCCCCCACAAACCTTCACACTGCCTGTTTTAAACCTACTGCAGTGTGTAACATGGAAAATTTAAGACATTTTATGTATTTGGACAATGAGTTTGAATGCAGATCTTTATAAGACTAGAAAGGTACATGAATTAATAACCTTATAATTTTATTGTCTAGGTAAAAAAGTGGAGGTATGGACCATGGCAAGAAAATTCATGACTGAACTTTAAACCACTAATCAAGGGCTGTCCCTCTCACATGAAAGCAAAGCACAGGCATAGCCTATGGAGAAAAGAATATGTTGTTATTTGTGGTTTGATTTCAGCACAAACTTCCTAAAACACTTTTATCTGTTTAAACCACATTTCCCTGAGTTACTTCACACCAGTGACACAAGAGAGAAGTTTGAGGGAATCGTGAAATGTAGTTTTTCCTTTTATTAGGAAATACTTCTAACATCTCGGAAAAAGGGGTTCCATTTAAGAGAAGCTAGGTGTCTTTCTGTTCTCCCTCCCAAAAATCTGCCTTCCTGTTCCATTTAGATGTGCCTAGCCTTCTCTTTCCCTGCCCTGCCATGTGACACTCAACGACACATCCCACGTCTGAGTTTTCTTTCACCTTATCTTCGCACACTTTTCCTTATATTGGTTCCCCTCCATGGAGTTCTCTTCTTCCTTAAATTCAACTGACCTTTCACTTCTCTTTGAGGTTTTCTTAATCATAATCAAAGGTACACATACCCAATGTCTGTTGACTACCCTCTAAATGTAGGCCACAGTGTTTATTTGCAACATACTTAATTGTAAAACATGATTCTGAATTATATATGTACTAAGTGTAGACATTACACATACATACATTATACATAATATAGTATAGAAATACATACAGAGAAAGGGAGACAGTTAGAAAGACAGTTCTTCCTTTGTATTCTTCATAGCACCAAGTTCAAGAAATAGCATGCAATCATACCAATTAAGCCTCTGTTACCAAGCCAAGGGTTTCTCCTAACTAAGCATCAGGGGCATTGGTATATTTATATGACCCAGAAAATGAAACGAAAATCTAACAAACTCATACATGCAGAACATATTTTTCTGTGATATGTTATTATTTGAAAATTGAAATGGGAAAAGTATTTAAGGTTAAATAACATTGAAATTATGTAATTAATGTATTGTCTCAAATAGTAGAAGGTCAGAATGTTAAATATACTAGTCATCACCACCAAATCACAATAGCAAGAAGTTACTGGGAAGAGGGAAACATTAGGATTACGGGTGTGAGCTTTTCTTTACATATAGCCCAGCGGAAGCTATAAAATGTTAGAAAAGGGATATATGTTGACATTTATAAATCATTTACGTTTTTCTCTCACACTGTATCAAATGGGATTATAGTGCTTCTTGTGTTGCGACATCCATACCCAAGGAAGCATATAGCTAACAAATGTGCTTATCCGCATATTTACAAAGCACTAGACAGTGTGCATGTATTTGTGTACATGCACACATGCATATGCGTGTGTGTTTGTGATTGGGAGTGAATTTTATTTCTAAATCTTTATTTACACAAACTTGAATTTTCCCCAAAACAAAGCAAAGTCTCATTGTGCAGCATCTTAGGCTGTTAATCTTACTGGCAAGAAGAGGAACCATGCAGAATTGGAACAATCTTGGGGAAAATATGGAGCTTGAAAATTATCAAGCTGGTCTGCAATGCGAAACAGAGGACAATGTAAGCAGGGCTTCTGTCAGATGATATCTTCCACTCCACAGAACATGTTATTTAGTTCAATTTTTTGAAGCAAATTATGGAGAAATTGTCAAATATGCCATTTGCCTTCATTTCATAACAGTAGAAAACCATTGTGAGATTAGATGGCTTCTATTCACATGCTTTAGTCACCATCACAAATATCCTAAGACAGAAACATCCATTTCCTTTTGAAAAAGATGCTTTACTGGAAGGATATATTGGAGGTGGAATTCTACTGGAACAGTCTTAGGAAAGTGTTTATTTTTATTGATTTCTCTGCAGCCAGGAAATTCAGATACCTGTAAACACTGAAGAACTATTTGGGCATTTCTGTTCAAAAGACCTTAACGATGTTCTTTGACAAGACTCAGACTCATTTTGCAAAGAGAGATATGAAAACTTTTTCTTCATTTGCTAAGAATAACCTTACTTTTGTAAATCTTGGATTTATCCAAATTAGTTCATCAAAATTTGTTGTCATCAAAGTAATGTTAGTATGGATTTTTTAAAGTGATATGTCAATTTGTATGTCAAAGATCATATTAAAATTTTAACTTTTTTGCTTTGGTAAATTTGAAATTCACTTTTGTGTAATTGCATCTGATATTTTACCTTACTTGCATAATTTTGTTATATGCCTTTTTTTCAAAAAATGTCCATTTTTTAACAAAGACAAGAGTTAGAGAGAATATATGCACAAAACTAAAGAAAGATAACATTTATGACATAAAATAAAATAGAGTTCATAATCTCACATGTCATAAATGCTAATACATATTCATAATTTTTAAATAAATAAGTGAGAAAGAAAAGGCAGTTCTTCAGTAAAGTCAAGTTCCATATATAAATGTAAAAGGAAAGAGGGAAACAGAAAATCACCATAAGATAAACACCACAAAAATTGTCAGACGAGTTCCACTAAAGGATCTAAAATTAGTGGATTGTTAAAGGTAAAAGGATAGACACATTCTCAGAATATTTCCCCCAATTTATTCACTGAGTACAGTGAAAAAATGGTAATACTACAGTAGAGAAACCCAAAACACACCAGTTTAATCAAGTGAACACAGTTAATATTGCCAGTAATAAGACATATCAACATCACGAATTTCTTGATAACTGTGTATTGAGAAGGACACAACTTAATTTGGGGGGTATCACAGCTAAAAATACATGACTTCATCCCAATTATGATAAAATATCAGATACACTCAGTTTTAGGAACATTCTACAAACAACAGTTTGGTACTTTTTAAAAGTGTTAAGATAATGTACGTCTAAGGAGCCATTAGAAACTGGTAGAAACTAGGGAGGAATATTGGTAAATGCACTGTGGGGTCCTAGAGAGACTCTTGAAGCAGAATAAGGACAGTAAAGGAAAAACTGGTAAAATTCAATTAGGTTTATAGTTTAGTTAATAGCATTATACCAATCCTCATTTCCAGATTTTGATAATTGTGCAATGGTTATATAAGATATTCCCATTGGGAGAAGCTGGGGAAGAGTATAGGAACTCTGTGATTTTTTGCAAGTTTTCTTAAATTTAAAGTACAGCTGGCCCTTGAACAATGTGGGTTTAGGGGCAAAAACCACTGCACAGTAAAAAAAAAATACATATGTAACTTTTGATTCCCTAAAAACTTAACCACAGATAGTCTGCTTTGACCAGAAGCCTTACCAGAAACATACACAATTAATAGATGTTTTTATGTTATTTGTATCATATGCTGTGTTCTTACAATAAATCGAAGTGTATAAAAGAAAAGAAGAAAACGTTATTAAGAAAATCATAAGGGAGGGAAAATACCTTTACAGTACTGTGCCATATTTATGAAAAATATCCACATATAAGTGGACCTGTGGAGTTGAAACTCACGCTCTTCAAGGGCCAACTGTAGCTCAAAAACTTAAATTTATTTGAATTAAACTGTCAGTGAAAAAAGTTTACCATTGTGTATGTCTGTATGTGTGTATACCATAAACCATTTACCAATAGATAATATTTTTTGGTTTTCATCTTACTTGGGAGAAGTTCTTATCTTTCTTTCATCAGATTTTGAAAGTTGATCTCATGTTTTAAAAATCACTTCTCTGAAGACAAGATAATTGTGTTCAACGTTTGACTTTATAGAACAACTTTTCACATTCCCCAACACCTTCTGATCTTTCCCACAGCTCTTACCATTCTTTAGGTGATTTACTATGTCTGACCTTATGAATTATTGAATGAAACCCAAGGAATAAACTATGGGTTAATTTGTATTTTATATCTTTAATTTCCCAGAATAAGGGTCTACAAAAAATACGTGTTCTGAGAGAAACACGTATGTCACGTTTGACATGTCTGCATGTCAAAGGGATGTGGATCCAGAAGAAATGGTCTTAGCATTGCAAAGCAAGTAAATGTAACTACAGATGAGAACTCCTCACTTACAATACTGGCCCTACTTTCAATTTGCTATTTAACCAGCCAATCTCTTGGGCCTTTCTGTTTTACTATGTAACTGCCAACATCTTGTAACTCTGCAAAGCTGCAGTTTCCTGTCTATTAAACAGGAATAACACCTAATATGCACATTATTGTGCATATCAAATGCAAGATATGGAAAAAAGCACAGTCCAGGGAAATGGCAAGTGATAAGTAAAGCTCTTTATATTTCCATTTGGTATCCTTAAGGACAAAGTCAGAGACAAAATTAATTAAGGATGGCAAGACTTTCTAACCACTCTTCGGGTACATTTGACAGTAATTGGTTGACAAGCAAGCAGTATGGGTATATGTCAAAAAAGGAAAGATGTTTAAGCTCAGGGTTGAGTTTTCTGAGGCCAACCTGCTCCTGGAACAGGTAGGGGTGAACTAGGTGCTCTGCGGTAGTCAAACTGTCAAAATGACCCTTATTGAAGTGGCTGCCATGGCAGGCAGTATCAGACTTCTCCCTTTTGGTCTTTTCTCTATCAGAATCAAGAAATTGACCTAGACTCAGGCTACCGCGTCATCATCACTAGATCATCATCATTGAATCTGTTGGGTGTCATCACTGGCATTCTCCTTGATGATAATTATCCTCATAGTCTATTCTGTTGTCTGGTCAAGTAGTACCTGACCAACTGTTGTACAGTCCATTAAGACTTCCCTAAAGCATTTAACACCCTGAAAATACAAACTTGATGACAGATATGTACTCTTCCACAGAGGTTTAGGAGCAGCCTTTCTTTGATACTTTTCCAGTAAACAGAATCTCCTGTTTAAAGATCATGAAACGGCTGTTTAGGAGATGTGGAAGGGTAGAGTTAAGCTGTCACTGACAATACTAGTATAATACATGATTCTTGGGGATCCCTGGGTGGCTCAGCAGTTTAGCACCTGCCTTTGGCCCAGGGCGTGATCCTGGAGTCCTGGCATCGAGTCCCGTGTCGGGCTCCTGGCATGGAGCCTGCTTCTCCCTCTGCCTGTGTCTCTGCCTCTCTCTCTCTCTCTGTCTATCATGAATACATAAATAAAATCTTTAAAAATAAAATCTTTAAAAAAATACATGATTCTTTTATTTTGCCATGTCTGCATGTCAAAGGGTAGAATCCACGATATAGGTCATGAAATACTTACATGCATCTGTCTTCTAGTCCCAAATTCCTAGGGAGATAACTCCCATGCCCAGAAAGGTGTGGACTGGATGGCTACAACAGCTAGGGTCATGCTTTTGGCTAGGGTAGTTCAAGAGTTTCTGAGTTTTGCCAGTCTCAACTCAAGAATACCATTGGTTTGGGGCACCCGGGTGGCTTAGTGGTTGAAAGTCTGCCTTTGGCTCTCAGGTCCTGATCCCAGGGTCCTGGGATTGAGTCCTGCATCAGACTCCCTTCAGGGAGCCTGCTTCTCCCTCTGCCTATGTCTCTGCCTTGTTCTCTGTGTCTCTCATGAATAAATAAATAAAACCTTTTTTTAAAAAGCCATTGGTTCTCTTAACCTTTCTAGAAGATTGTGGGTGGGTTAGGTAGTGTAGTTTTTGAGTAACAGGAAAAGCTACAAATTTATTCTGTAGTAGTTCCTAAATAATATGTGCCTCCATTAGCTAAATAATAGTTTGTCTGCTTCAAGTTGAAATTATAAAAGAAAGCAGCATTTTTAAATGGTGAGGGCTACAGCTTTTCAGCAAGGAAATATTTCAATTTAGCCATAGCTTAACATTTGAAGTACTTACTAATACGTGGATTAATTGACAAAAGTCAGGTAAACCAAAGTCATAAACCCTGTGCAGCTTTTCACTGACTAGTCTGTCTTTCTGAGGCTTAGGAAAATCCCCCCAAAATGGCTTTTAATTATTCCTACGACCAAGGTTTAAATTCAATTGTGAGGACATTCTAGGCTCATGACCTGAGTGGATTCATAAAAGGAATTGGAAGATAGAAGTAGTAGAAAGCTTGTGATGAAAATTCTCAGGAAACAGAGAGGGAATAGGCAGTCCTGAAAAAGTATAGTGAGAACAAGTACAGGTTATGAGAAAGAGTGAGGTATACAAGGGGGAGGGGGTGTGGTTTTAATGGGGAAAAGTTGTCCCTTGTTTAGGATCATCAAAATCTTGTCTAACATCAGCCAAAGAGTCTTGTAGAGAAGCTTATTTGGACTTGGAATGTTACTTAGAAAATTAAAAATTTTGCTCATTGGGCCACCTGTGCAATTTTATTCCCCCTTTTTTTCTAAGATATCTCTTAAATGAATAATATTTGCTAAATGAAACTCTCTCCAAAGTGACATTGGAGACCCACTTCACTGGCATTCTCTACATGGCACTGGTGACATTCTGCCATTTAGAGAAATAAGCACAAGACTTAGAATTGTAATATTACATCTAGAAAGCAGTTTTCTCAGAGGTGGAGGAGGTTTACATTAAGAAGAAACCATGAGAGCTGCCCATACTCAGTGGAAAGTAGTTAGTTGCTTGGTGTGTTTTGTGTCTCAAGCTCATGAAATAAGAGTTGCCTCTAAACAAAGATTTAACAATCTATATCCCACTCCTCCCCACTAGTGGAAAATCAAAGGGAACACTCTCTGTGGAATGAGATTAAGCTCTTGGGATGAATAGTTAGAATGGAAGGAGAATCTCATCCAGTTTTATTGGTGTTCAACAGCAAAGGTTTTTTGTTTTGTTTTGTTTTGTTTTGTTTTTTGTTTTGTTTTTTAATCCTCAGAGGACACAAGTTTGGAGAAAATCACAAAATCCTCAGCCTGAGAGTTGGTTGGAACAACAGATTCATACCTTGAGACTCTCTTCTCCTTATGACTGTACAATATTTAAAGGAACAGCAAGCAGAGGCAGATTACCAATGATGTAAACCACACAGGAAACTTCCAACACATGCAAATACCCAGGAATGAACAAACAAACAAAACAGCAGAGGAACTCTTATTCAAGGAGAGTGGACCTAGAGGAAAAGACTGACTGTTTTGGACAATTGAAGGAGCAATTGCAGCTCAAGCAGCCTGGGTGAGTACCACTCCTGTTCAAGAGCCCAAGTGTGCATCACAGGTAGATATAACAGGATCCAAGTATGGCACTAAGACAACTGTCAAAGACAAAAGTAAGACCTCAACAAAGTTAACAAAGGCTATATATGTGTAAACATACTGCCAGGGTACCTGTCTTCCATCACTTTCATTTCAACAGGGGTCCGAAAGTGTTACAAGGGATAGTAAGCCTTACAGGATAAAAAGAAGAAATATTGAGACCATCTCTGATTGGCAAGTGTTCCTGGCAATGGGATTTTCAGAAGTGGGGAGATTTTCTCATTGGTGTTCTGGAACATGTGGTTGCCCATGGCTGACTGTAAGAGAGCAAGTGAGCAGTTTGGGGACATTTCAAAAGAGGAAAGATTGTTTAATGTTAGGACAGAGGGTTTTCTGTACCCAACCATTTTGTGAAAAAATTAGGGGTTGATGGGATGCTTTTTTTTGCACTGTCATAATTGTCTTCAATTAAGGGGTGGCTGTGATGTCTGGTAATTTCTCAATATCCTATTACTGTAATATTATATAGAGTTACATAGAAATAAACATTCAAAATCTCAACTCCTTCACTGAGGATAATTAGAAAATGCATATTTCTCCTTCTTCTGGCCATTTTCTTCTTTTTATCTGATGAACTTTTATATCCTCTCTAAATTAAAGTTGTCCTTTGGATTAGATTTTATATGAAAAGAAAATGCTGATCTGATTTTCAAGACATCTGATTAGATCTTGCCCATATCTAGGAGTTTGTACAGACTTTTCAAAGAGCAATATTACTGAGTTCTAAGAAATCCAATGGCCACAGCTACTTGCCTGGATGCCTTCCAGCCCACTTCCAATTAAAACCAACCTGATCATAAATAAGAGACTAAGCTTTGCTAATGTGCTCACTAAATACTCCATCTTAAAATGATGTACTCTGGAGGCTATATTTCTTGGACAGCATATGCCTTTCCTGAATGATGAAGCCCCCAAGTATAATGTCACAAAATGATTTATTCATAATACTATTTTACATTTATTATCATTTTACAAATTTACTTGTTTTTGCTGTTTTCCTAAATAAACTGACACTTGCATAAACCCTTTCCTTTCACAATGTTTAACATAATACCACCTATTCCTGGCAACAATATATGGGGAGAAAAATAGTGGGTTTTTTTTGTTTGTTTGTTTTTTCTCCCGTATTGATTTGATGTGATAATTGGCTTTTTTTTTCCCCCCCTTACTCAACCTGATAAAATAGATGACTACCTTTAGGATTATTTGTTTTCTTCTTCTTTTCTTTCTTTCTTTTTTGGGGGAGATTATTTGTTTTCTTTAAAATATATTCTGCTACATCATGCTTTTAACTCTTAACAGTTGAATTCTGTTTCTCTATTCTGTGTCTGGGAACTAAGTTTCTACAACCAAGATTGGAACAGAAACTTCCTCAGTGACAGGATTTTATTGAAAATGGGCAAGTGCTTATAGCTATTATATTTTTCCTCACAGAGAACCACAAATTCTTATTTACTAGCATTTCATTTTTATGGTTTAAGGTTTGGTTACCTTTTAAAAATACAAATACTACTTGGAGAAGTAATGGTTTAAGAGGAGTCTGGGAACATACCTCATCCTTTCTTTGTAGTACTAGAATATTTTCAATATGTCTCTAAGTTTCCTCAACTGCAAAGAGGGTGCACACAATTTGTCCCTATGTAATAGAATGGTTGGCCTAACTAATGCATGTAAATAT
Organism: Canis aureus; assembly: GCF_053574225.1. Classification (NCBI taxonomy): domain Eukaryota; kingdom Metazoa; phylum Chordata; class Mammalia; order Carnivora; family Canidae; genus Canis; species Canis aureus. The sequence goes on from NC_135616.1 coordinate 31,187,607, forward strand.
ACATGATTCATACAAAATTTTTTAGGACAATGGCTGACATGTAATAAGTGTTTATGGTGGACATGAACACTATTCACTGGTATTTCTAGTTCTCCTTCTTCCCACATAAACAGAAGACTGCTTATCCCTCCCTGAATTTAGGTGTGGCTGCATAACTTTCCCTGGATAATAAAATATAAACTCAAGTGAAGTGTGTCTTTTACAAGCAGATATATCTTAGAATAAATGCAAGAGTCTCTCTTCATAGTAATCACTAGAAAAAATATATATATATATATTGGAATGCTCTGTGCTATAGAACCAAAGTGATGTGGAAAGCTGAGGCAAGATCTGGAGGTTGGCTACCCTAAAGAGGTACACAGCCCCAGAGCATACTGGGAGTGAAGAATTTTTTTACTTAGGTAACTAATATTTAGGATTGTTTGTTCTCACAGCATAACCCAGCCTACAGTAACTAATATTATAATAAATATAAGCTACTATTTTTATTTACACAATAGGTTTTGGAAGGGGAGAACAAATAGAAAGGGAAGGACTTGTGGATAAGAAAAAATATAAGGAGAACTTAAAGTCTGAGGCCTTCAAATGTGAATTTCCTTCAAGTTAGAATAGCTTCAAATGTTCCTGTCACTTCATTTCTTTTTGAATTAAGTCACTTAATTATTAATCAATCAATCAACAGAAATAACTGGTTATGTTATGTGCAGCAAACATTTTCCTCTGTCCTTACTAGATTTTTTTTCTCTACTTATTTTCACTAAAATTTCCTTCTTCTATCAGGTTACTTCATTGCTTCCTCTCTGTCTTTTCTTCACCTTATACATATTTGTAGGGGAAATCTACATTTAATTTTATTTACAGATGAAGAAAATAATGTCCTACTCACAAAACAGCAGAGCCTTACTAGTAACAATGACACAAATTTCAAACACCTTAATCTGTTACATAAGTTATTTCAAAATCAGACTCCCCACTTGCCTTTCAAACTTATTTTCAACTACATCCATTCCAAGTCTTCACTTGAACTCACAACACTTGACACATGTTATCAATGATAGCCAACTTCTATTCCACTTCATGTCGCTTATTTTAACATCTTATATGGTCTCACATCTAATTTTACTATCTAAGTAAACTATATTAGTATAATATTACATTGCATGCCTTATTTTGCCTAACACACTATCTTAAATTTAACAATTTTTTAAATTTAAAAATGTATTCCATATACTTACTAATTGAATGAACAAATGAATGTTAATTTATAAATAAGAGAATGAATGGATTTAAGGTTTCTCAGAAAGTCCTCTAACCACCATAAAAACACTGTATTTTGTTACCAAGTTATTTCCCTGATTTGAAATTTAAAACATCACTTTCCTTTCTTTTAAATTACAAATGATTGTGGGGCAATATTTAAATAAAAGACACTGCTGAAATGGCCAAAGGTAGGAAAATTAGTAAGTAAAAAATCACTGAGATCACAGAACTCACTGAGAAATAAGGTAAGATACAGTTCTTTAAATTTCAAATCCTAAAGTCACAGTGATTCAAACTGAGGTATGTTCATTGGTCTATTAGTCAAATACCTGTGTGTTTAGCAGCATGGCACATAGAACCTAAAGGTTTTTACTCCAAACTTGTGTCCTTTCAGTGACACAATAACTTCTGTAATTGTCTTTCCTTAAATTTATAATATGGATTATATTTGACAAACCCAATAATTCATTTGATTTAAAAGAGCCCTGAGATGTTAACAGGAAGAACTGTATTCCCATTTTACAGATCAAGAAATAGACACAATGAGATCAAAGCTATCTATCTGAATCCCCGCAGGCAATTTCCACCAAAGATCTTGATAGTTGCAACCATTCTTCTACAACAAGCTCCTTATGTGTTCTAAACTGTCATTCTGCTTGACTTTCCATGAGGAATTATAATAAACTCAGGGCCAAAAGGAAAGATTCAGCTAACAGAAAAGCAAAACTAAGCATGAAGGCTGCCCATCACGACCATTATTCTATTATTTCAGAAACTAACTGGAGGAAGGGTCAAATCTAAAGTATTATATTGTATGTTTAATAGTACTTTAGGTATATCTGTGAGAAATGTTTGACTTTTAGCTGTAGGCCATCCAACAGAATCACTGTGACTGCCTCTCTACCTCATGATGAACCAATGTAAACTCATTGAATAGCTGGAGCAAGACAGAATGAGTAAGGCAGTTCTGCTGCAGCAAAAGTGATCAAATACAATCTGAACACAATTGTGAATAATCTCTTTTTCTTCTCATCAATCATGCAACTGTTCCTCTCTATTAGCTCATGTAATTGAGAGTCAAATGTATATGCAAAGAATGACTATTTCAACACTGAAATTCAGATTTTCTCAAGTTACACTGTTTTGGATAGAATAAAATAACCACCTAGAGTCACCAACACATGCATAATAAAGAACAGTCAATATCAATTTGACTTCATGACTCAACTTGGCCTTCCAGAAACCTTTCAATCTGAAGTATTTAAATAGTCACTGCTTCTAAAATCACATGAAGGACCTGGAAGTATCCAGTCCATAGTTGTAATATAGACTAAAGAAGAAAATATTTTACTCTGAACATGTTCTAAAAGTATTAACTTCAGACCATAGGCATTTAAAAATATGTGTGACTTTTGTTTTCAACTTTTCTATCACTCTATCTGTCCTCTTACCTTCAGGCTATGAGATTTCAACTTCTTGTGTTTTATTTATTAAAACCACATTAACACTCTTTTAGTCAAGCACATTATGAGTAAAAAACAATAAAACCCTCATAATACATGAAAATTATTAATTATAATTTAGTCAAGAGAACTATACTTTCAACAAAGATTCTTCTGTTTCAAATTCAGAGAGATTTATTTATGTTTTCTTGATTTAATTGGCAAGTTCCACAGTGCTTCAAAAGTTGAAAAATGAAAGGAGGAAAAAAAAGAGAAAGCAACAGCTCAAGGATGGTTTTGCATAACTTCACACAACAAGCAGGTGTTTGTAAGATCAATTTACAACAGGGACCACAGTACCCACCTAGTTTGGATGACTTCCAACCCATTTCCAATTAAAACTTACCTGATCATAAATAAGAGATAAAAGCTTGCTAACCAGTACAGTAAATAATAGATCTAAAAATAATGTATTTGGGGCTATGTTTAGAGACAGTAAATTAATTCCCTTTAGGTCAGAAAGTGTTAGAAGGGGATTTGAGGTCAGGATTCCCAGGAAGCCAATAGAATGTTGCCTTTTTCAGCATTGACTCTGATATTTTACAATATGAACTGCTGAATCACTACGAAGTTTACAGTGTGGGCTGTACCTGCCAGACACTGCAATGAGGTGGTTATTTTTCAGCCCCTATGAAAAGTTCAATAAATGTAGTTGCCTGGCAGTAAACAGGTTTGTAGTGGGCAGCATGATATACTATGGTCAAGCTGGGCAGGAGGCCTGTACATATTGACTGCTATAGCCAGGGTTCCTCGTATTTTTTATTTCCTATTCAAAAGAGCAGTTCGTATCATTTTCATGGGAATGCTATTAATGACAAAGACTGGGAGAAGAAATATAAGTGGAAAACCTGCCTTCCTCCATACATTGGGAAACAGTCTTGGAAGCTGGAGGAACAATGAGTATCATGAGTATCACAAGGAAGGAACAGAAGGAAAGGGAAAGTCTACAACATTCACATCCTTCCTATTATGGATGGAATTGTATCCTCTCAAAAGATATGTTGAAATCTTAACCCCAATACTTGCGAATGTAACCTTCCTTATTTGGAAATAATTAACATAAGGATATTAAGGTAGGCCTTAATCCAATATGATTGGTGTACTTATAAGAAGAAGAAAATTTGGACACAGACACCAAAGGAAAACAACTGCATGAAGATGGGGACAGATCGGAGTTATGCTGCCACAAGCAGAACCAAGCCTGGGTCCACTAGAAGGTGGAAATATAAAGCAAGGATCCTCCCTTACAGCCTTTAAAGAGAGTAGGGCCCTATTAATGCTTTTGTTTCTCACTTCTAGCATCCAGTTCTGTGAGATGCTAAATTTATGATACTTTAAGCCATCTATTTTGTGCTATGTTGCTATGGCAGGCTTAGGAAACTAATGCAACTCCCTTTAATATTCTATAGACTCTAGAAAGACTGGCGTCAAGACCCACCCAATTTGGCTGGAGCATTTCAAATCATATTTCAAACCAGAAGACTTTGGCTCACATGGTGACACTGCTTTAGAAACACTGTAACAACAGGTCCGCAACTGATATCCCAGCACTGATATCTTTATTGAAAGACTTGTTGCTCTTTCATCTTTTTCCAAAAGGACTTGACAATTGAAGGCAAAGAATCCAATATTCTCATATCAGCCAGAGTATTATCTTGAAAACATAAACTTGTACATGTTTCAAGTCAAAGGAATTTAAGATGAGAAACACATTACACAGAGAAACATGTTGCAAGAGCTAAAATGCAAATCAGAGGACAGTGAGGCAATCCAGTAACTGGCAACAGTGGAAAATTGCTCAGTACTCTAGGCCTGATAGGACGAGCTGGTGTTATTGAAGCCTCGGCTTGGTAGGAGATGGAGCCATGGAAAAAGTGAAAAAGGAGACAGACACAATGACTGCTTATTTCCTGTGGTTCTTGCTTCCCGTTGGCCAAACCTACTCATTAGACAGCCGAGTTTGGAAAATGCAGTTTGTAGGCAGATCCTATGATAAGAATGAAACAGGGAAAAGGCAGAGATTGAATCTGAAAGCAAGTGAGCAATGAAGGCACATTCCCTCTTCTGTAATAGTCTTGCTGGCTACTTAATTTCCACATAATTTATTCAACAAATATTTATTGAGTGCATATTATATACCAGGTATTGACAATTTACAGTCATCAGGGGAAAAAAGAGAGAGAGAAAGAGAGATAATATATGTTCTCATGGATTTTAATGTCTATTATAGAAAGTAGACGTTAAAAAAATAAATGCCTAATTATATGGTGAACAAACTTTATGACAATTAAAAAGAAAGGATACTCTGGGAATAGATAATTTGGAGAACCTTATGGACCTTGGTGAATCAAGAATGTCCTCACTAAGTAAGTGATTCTGAAATATGAATCTAAGGTGTCCCATCAATGGTTCAGCAATTTTATGTGTCAATATTATGTGTCAACTTGATAGGGCCATGGGGCACCAAGATAACTAGTATTTTTCCAGGTATTTCTGTGAGAGCTTTTTTATATTAGATTAACATTTAAATCAATAGACTAAGTAAAGCAGATTACCGTCTTTAATGTAGGTGATCCATATCCCTCCCATTGAAAATCTGAATAGAACAAAAGGCTGCCCCCTCCCCTGAATAAATTCCTCCTGGTTGACTACCTTGGAGCTGGGACAGCAGTTTTTTTTCCTGCTTAATAGACACAACCAGAAACACTGGTTCCTCCCAGGTCCCAGCCTGTTGTCCTTCAGATAGGAGCTTATACCATCAGCTTTCCTAGATTCCAAGTTTGCTAACTTGGAATCTTGGGAATTCTCAGCCTCCACAATCATGTGAGCCAACTCCTTGATGTGTGTGTGTGTGTGTGTGTGTGCGCACGCGTGCATGTAATGGAGGATAATCAGAAGAAAGGCAAGCAGGGGCAAGCCACACTCCTTGCCCCTCATCCTAAAAGGAAACTACACTTACAAGGAAAAAGACCCCATCCTGTTACTCTCTGCCCTTCCCCGTGTAAATAATTACCTGATAGGTAGATAAGCACATGGGCAAAAACCTGACTGGGTGACAGGTGCCATCGAGGGTTCATCAGATTAAAACAGCCCAACAACAATCTCATAAAACCCCTAGATTTCAAACCTCCAGTTGCAACTGTCTCAGGTCACCTTCCTCTTGGAGAGCTTGGTACTATTGCTCAATAAACTTTGCTTTGCTGCCCACTACTCTTCCATCTGGTCTCCCTCTTCATTCTTTGAAGCAGCATGACTCAGACGCACAAGATGATACTGATGAAGTACAAAGGGCCAAATCATGCAAGATCTGTTGGTGGTAGTTAGCAATCTGGATTTTATTCTACTCATAACAGTGAAACAATTTAATAGTTTAAGCAAGAGAGTGAGGTGAAATCAATTTTTAAGAAATAATTCTGAACAACAACAAAAAATAATTCTGAATGCATTAAGGAAAAAGGATTGTACAGGAAGGATGTAGGAGTTGAAGCAAAGAAATAAAAAAAACAGGTACTGCACTTGCCCAGGTAGAGAATGATGGTGGGTAAAACTAGGGTGTAAAATATGGACAGAGTAAATAGAGCTGCAACATATTTTCAAGTAAAATTAATAGGATTTGATGGATCCAAATGAATCTCATACAATCAAATTCATATAGTCATAGAGTTAATATATAGTAAACATTTTCACAATGCTGCAAAAATTCTAAGGTTACTAGTTCCTCACAAACTCTGATGTGATCACCTGTGAGAAAGGTAGATGTTTTTTTGTTCCACAGGATATAGTTCTCCAGTTGATTCAGTCTATTGAATCAAATCATTAGTCTTATCAGTTGCTTTTCTTGAATCAACCAACCAGTTGACTGCATTTTGTTTGCAAATTAGATTTTTAAATAAATATTGGCTAGATCTCAGTTTTTCATATAAATTATTTTAAGCAATATATTTACATGTATTGAAATTCTCTGTTCACTGTTATATGAAGAAACATGCATTCCCATATAATTTGACCTGAGAGGTAATAAAAAACATGCACTTCAACAACTCAGTGGAAAAAAGTTAAGATTAGTCTACATAAGAATAAATAAAATTTTAGAATTTCTTTGAGATGAATTACACTTTTTAAAATATTCTTATATTGATTGACACATTTTCAATTGAATATCCTTTTAAAATCTATCATTTTGCTAAATGTTTTCTATTCCATTTTTTTTAATTTCTTTTTTGTCCTTTCCTATTTTTTCTGAGGTCAACTGATCATTCTTATTATTTACTTTTATCTTTTTTATTGACATAAATGTGTTTTTCCTTTTTTTTTTTTTTTTTTACTCTAGGGATTACACATTTTTAAATTAACCTAGGATTACCTTCAAGTAATATACTGCTTCATGTGTGCTCTAAGGATCTTACAACAGTGTATTCCAAATTCCTACCTTAGGTTCTATGCACTATTGCTGTCACATATTTTGATTTTACATATGCTACAAACAATAATAGCTACTATTTTTGCTTTAGATGATTATGTTTTAGGGTATTTATATAAGAAAATTAACTTTTTTCCATCTCCAATGCTCTTTATTTCTTGTATGTGTCATTCTCTTTTATCATGTTTCTTCTTCTTGAAGGACTCCATTTAACATTTCTTATATAGTAAGACCATTGGCACTGAATTCTATTTTTGTTTCTCCGAGCAAATTTTCATTTCTCCTTTACTTTTGACAGATATTTTTGCTGGGTTGAGAATTCTCAGTTGACAGCATTTTTGTTGTGTTTTCTTTTTCATTTCAGCATTTTAATTGTCTTATTTATTTATTTTATTAAGTAGGCTCTATGCCCAGCATAGAGCCCAACACAGAGTTTGAACTCATGACCCTGAGATCAAGACCTGAGCTAAGATCAAGAGTTAGATGCTTTTAATTATAATATGTTGCTTCATCATCCTCATATTTGCCTGGATTCTGATGAATTTCTGACAATGCTTTGTGTTGTTCCTCTGCAATGCGACCTTTTTCTTCTGTTTACTTTTAATATTTTCTTTCCATGTTTGAGTTTTTGCATTTTGAACAAAACATGCCTAGTTATATGTGGGGGAGAGAGAGACCATTTATTCTACTTGTAGGTCTCTGAATTGTTGGATCTATGGTTTGGTACAGTCATTAGTTTTAGAAAGTTCTTAGCCATTGTTTCTTCAAATATTTCTTCTGTTTTCTACCTCTTCTTCCTATAGAATCTATCTATCTATCTATCTATCTATCTATCTATCTATCTATCTATATATCCATTTGATATCCATTTGATATTGCCCCACAATTATAGGATGATTTCTTCTCTTTGTTTTTACTCTCCCTTCTCACCTCTTCTGTGTTCCAGTATGGATAAGTTATATGGACTTACCTTCAAATTCACTTAATGATTTCATCAGTTGTGTTGATGTGTTTCATCTATTGATGAAGCCACCAAATACATTCTTTGTTTTTGTTAATATGTTTTTCATTTGGGGAACTTTGATTCTTTTTTAAAGAGTCTATCTCTCTGCTGCAGTCACCCACCTGATGGTTGTATCTACCTTGCATTAGAACTTTTTAATATTTTTATAACATTTACTTTAAATGTGTCTGTCTGATTATTTTAACATGTGAAACATATCTGATTCTGGTTCTGGTGATTATTTTATTCCTTGAGATTGTTTATTTTCTGCTTCATTGCATGGCTGATTTTTTTTTTTTTTTTAGTTGAAACTCAGACATCTTATATAAGACAGTAGATACTCATGTAAATCCTTTATCTAATGCTTGGAGATGAACATGACTTTCCTAGGGCTACATCTTCTGTGTGAACATGTGTGCCTATTTTAATATAGTCACGAGTTAGGTTGTGTTTGAGTTTTTCTGGCCCTATTACTACCCTCAGGGACCATGGGGTTTATATTTCTCTAGCAATTACTTATGTTTAGGGCACTGGCTGCATTCATAAATTATTTTCTCAATGTCTGAACCTCACTCTTAGCTTTGTGTATTCTCCTTTGTGCTCTGACCCTGTGACCCTCTTGTATCTCTCCCAACTGTATTCTACATCTATCTTTATTCTACGCTTGTTAGTCTGGTGGAGAAGTGTGGGAGAGGGGGAAGTTCTCTAACGCTTTGATTAAGCAGCAGTCTTAGACAAACACTATGTCAAGGTGAGGCTCTCACAACTTTCTTGCCCTGTGGAACTAGGCTAACACATATTCTAGTTCATTCTGTAGGGAAGAGTTTTTTCCCTTATTCTTCTGCTATAGCTCTTGTGGGTTTCCATCAGTGTCTTAAGACTTTTGCCCTTGAGGAGAGATACGAAGTGTTTCTTTAGTGGCTGCTGTTCCCCTTCCCCGGTCAACCCCACATACCCCAAGGGGAGCTGTTCCAATATTCTTGCTGAAGTTCTTCCTGACTTCCTGGTGAGATGCGTGGAATAAAAAGTCTTCAAGAGGAAACAAAACACCCTTGTATTTGTGATCCATGGGGACTTCATACTCTCACTCTCTCTCATGGCAATTCATTAAAATTGTTAGCTAAATTGGCCTATTTGGTTCCCAGTAAGCAAATATTCAAGATCCGTTTCTCCTGAAGCACCTGTCTTTCTCAGATTTTGGGTTAGTGAGGTGCCCTGGCACCTGAGTTCTCCAACGGATTCAGAAAAACTGTTACCTTGCAGTTTGTTGCTCAGCTTTTTTCTTGTGTAAGGGTGGAAATGAGGCCCTTTCTAACTCTATACTTCCAGGATAAAACCAGAACACCAGATACCTTTTTAAATATTAATTTATGGGCAGCCCCGGTGGCCCAGCAGTTTAGCACTGCCTTCAGCCCGGGGTGTGATCCTGGAGACCCGGGATCGAGTCCCACATCAGGCTTTCTGCATGGAGCCTGCTTCTCCCTCTGCCTGTCTCTCTCTCTTTCTCTCTATCTCTCTGTCATGAATAAATAAATAAAATCTTTTTTAAAAAGTTAAAAAAATAAATATTAATTTACCTCTCTGTGTGTCTCATAAATAAGTAAATAATAAATGAATGAATGAATGAATGAATAAATAAATATTAATTTGGAGGACAGCTGAAAGGGTTTGTAGGATCTTTTTTCAAATAGTTGGTACCCAAAAGATTCAGGTTTCCTGTGTTCATATTTGAGAAAGCCAGAAATCACACAACCAGGTACTAAAATCTTCCCCCAAACACTTGCTTTTCCCTGTTCCCTGGTTGCTTATCTCTCTCCTCTCGGAGATGATGCAATGCTTGTCAGTCACGGTAATGGGGAAGAGAAGAATGGAGAGAGACTGTTTATCTAATGAGAGCAGAACTGCTTTTGCTTTGGCATCTTTCTTCTCTAAGATACTGTTTTGTTTTCTGTCATTGCCTGATGACCTTGCAGTTCCTCTGATTTTCATTCATGTGCCACACACACAATTTTGAAGTGAAGGCCAGAAAGGGTGTAGAGGTCAAAAGCGTTTTAGTAACAAAAAATTTATTTTTACTAGGAGTTTTCTCAGTTAGTCACAGACAGGAACACAAGGAATACTGCAGATTTGGTCAGATAAGTACAAAAACATTGAGGGCCTTATTTCATATTCTTTCCTATGAATAGGAAATGGAAAATGACTGGACTAGTATGGGTAAGGGACCAGTATTTGTCCAGTAAAGACTGGACTGACTCTGTGTCTTCTATGTTTTCTCAACTTATCTGCTATGGGATTCCTGTCATTTGAAAATTCAGTTGTTTAGGTATAGTATGGTTTATATTTGTGAAAGGGAACTGGATTACTTCATTAGACTTATTGTAAGCCTCCTTAAAAAATATTATTGACATAGAAACTTTTTCTTTAATGTGAAGTGGGAATCTGGCCAGAGTTGAAGGCAATTTACCCAGACCCTGATTTTACATTTGGTTTAACCAGCTGTATGACCTCAGAAATTGAATTAATCACTCATTAACTCTGCTTCAAAACTGATCAAATGAGAAGAAAGTATCTATCCTCTCTTTTTTGTCTCATACATCTTATTTCCATGATGCTAGCAGTCTGGTTGAAGAGTAAAGTTTGAAAAACAAACCCACTTCAACAAGGACACTCACTGATTTATCAATCCAAATTCCTATTCAGTGAATCTTTAAGTTATGGGTTTTTTGAGGTATTAAGGCAAAATTTGCATTGATTATCAGACTAGATTCCAGTTTATTTTTTAAAAATTTCCATCAGGGAAATACAAATCAAAATCACAATGAGTTACCACTTCAAACCAGTGAGAATGGGGAAAACTAACAAGACAGGAAACAATAAATGTTAGAGAGGATGTGGAGAAAGGGGAACCCTCTTGCACTGTTGGTGGGAATGTGCACTGGTACAGCCACTCTGGAAAACTATGTGGAGGTTCCTCCAAGAGTTAAAAATAGACCTGCCCTACGACCCAGCAATTGCACTGCTGGGGATTCACCCCAAAGATACAGATCCAGTGAAATGCCGGGACACCTGCACCCCGATGTTTATAGCAGCAATGTCCACAATAGCCAAACTGTGGGAGGATCCTCAGTGTCCATCGAAAGATGAATGGATAAAGAAGATGTGGTTTATGTATACAATGGAATATTACTCAGCCATTAGAAACAACAAATACCCACCATTTGCTTCAAAGTGGATGGAACAGGAGGGTATTATGCTGAGTGAAGTAAGTCAATTGGAGAAGGACAAACATTATATGGTCTCATTCATTTGGGGAATATAAAAAATAGTGAAAGGGAATAAAGGGGAAAGGAGAGAAAATGATATCAGAGAGGGTGACAGAACATAAAGACACCTAACTCTGGGAAACGAACAAGAGGTGGTGGAAAAGGAGGTGGGCAGGGGGTTGGGGTGACTGGCTGATGGGCACTGAGGGGGGCACTTGACAGGATGAGCACTGGGTGTTATGCTGTATGTTGACAAATTGAACTCCAATGAAAAATATACAAAAAAATTTTAGAGACTCATAACATGGAAATTTAACTACTTTTTGGAAAATCTCAATCCCAGGCAAAGGAAAAGCTAAAAAAGTAGCATAAATCAATAAAAGGCAATGCCCTTATTATCAAAAACTTGCAGTTTGGGAAAACTCAATGAAAATCTATAGTTGGAAATACAAATTGCTACACCTATATTGAATTTTCATAAGCAATTCAGAAACAAAGGCAAATTGACCCTAAAATAATCTCACCATACTAGACACAGTCATTCCAAAAGCATTACAGGATTATTACCTTCTGGTCTAAAATCTGGTTATGAGTCTTTATGTTCTGTCTCCCTTTCTGATATTTCCCACACATTTCTTCTCCCTTCCCTTATATTCTCTTTCACTATTATTTATATTCCCCAAATGAATGAGAACATGTAATGTTTGTCCTTCTCCGATTGACTTACTTCACTCAGCATAATAACTCTGGGAAACGAACTAGGGGTGGTGGAAGGGGAGGAGGGCGGGGGGTGGGGGTGAATGGGTGATGGGCACTGAGGGGGGCACTTGACGGGATGAGCACTGGGTGTTATTCTGTATGTTGGTAAATTGAACAACAATAAAAAATAATTATTTAAAAAAATCTGGTTATGCCACTTAATCTTTTATCTTTGATGAAACAAACTAATATTCAAAAGGAAGAAACGTGAAAAATGGGTGTAAATCATTTGTATTCACAGTATTAAGGAATGGCATTCACAGACAAACTTCCTGAGATAACCATGCTTTCTCTCTAGAATATCCACTATAAAGAAAAACCTCTCCTTCACTTTGTACCCAAACTGTGATTGATGGGTATGCCAATCACTTCATGGTGCTTGTTGATGTTTGCTGTCATGACTGAAGCTCTGTGAAGTTTGTAATAAAGTGACAGGAAGGATTTCAGCTTGTTGGTGGTTTTCCTTAAATAAGGTGGGATCTAGTGATAAATGGGACTTAAACTAGAGAAAGCACCATGAACTCCAATGGGAATTCCATCAAACCAAGTTAATATCCACACTGAAACTGTACTAAGGCCAAATTCTCAGGATGAGGAACCTTTTGGCATCTTTTGGTTGAGGTGAAATATTTTCTTGGCATTTTAAGAAATTTGATTCAGAGACAAGTACCCCATGATCTTTTTATATTCCAAAAGACTTATTTTCTTGACAGTCCATGCCCATTACTTACTGTACCAATATTAAATTAAAATTAAAATTATTTATTATCATTTTTATAATTATATTTTTTATAATTATTAACCTATTATTAACTGAATACTTATAGAATTTCAGGGACCTTGGTAAATGCAAATAAACCATTATCAGTGTCATAAAGTATTTACTATCTAATAGTTATAATCTATATATAAATATGTGCTATGACACAAACACACTTCTATGAAGAGTACAGAATAGGATCCATTAATTCTTTCATGGAAAGTAGAAATATTTCCTGATTGGTCAATATTTGACATAAATTATAAAAGTTTGGAAGAGTTCTCTATACAGTACATAGGGTGTGTATATTTGACCTGAAAAAAAACAATTTAAAATGTGTAGGCCAAAATTTGCATGAGTGAGGAATGATATGCTAAATTGATGTGACGGGTATATATAGAGCATAAAGGTTTATTAACCATATATAACTGTGGTTTTCTAGATTTAAGTGTTAAATTTCATTGTCAAGTCAAATATTACATTCTTTGTTCAGAATTGGGGTCTGAAAAAATAATGGGATGAGCAAAGAGGATGAAAAGGTAATCTAGAATTAGATTGAGAAACATCCTGACTTTAATTCCAACAAGTTTTTAACTTAATTTTGCAGTTACAGGCAGAATCAATGAGGAAGAGCTGTTGCCTTAATTGCTACTCTTTTCTGATATGAACTCCCTGCTCTTTTAAGTTCCATCAATGAAAAAAAAAAAAAATAGCACCTACAACTCCAACCACTAATATATTTTTTTTTCCTCCATGGCTTTGATCATATTTTTTCTCCTATTTACAATGGATTTTTCTCTTCTCAAGTAATATCAAATCCTACTCATCCAGTAGGACTGAACATCCAGTTCAGCCGGAAAGCTGGTATCTTCTTCATATTCCTCTTCCAGAAGGTAGATCCCATCACCAGCATGAGCACTGACCAAAGTGTAGCTGTGAGGAGTATGGATGGAACTTAGACATGTGAACTGAAGTAAATCTATGCCTACGGAAGATGTGTCTCTGGCAACACAGTCCAGGGCCAGGAATGAACAGAAAAAGATGTAACCTGCTACAGAATATGGGCTGGTGTGGGCTCTTTCCGAGTCTAATATTCCAGCAGACCAACAGGGACTCTGAGAATCCCAAACTCAGACTTGGCCTTTCAGTTTCTTATGAATGTTTAGAACTTCTAAATGCTTAGATACATGATACGTGGGGTCATTTACATGACTGTCCTACTCCCTGAAAATATTATGTTGTTTCTGTGCACAACTAAACACATGTAACATTTATTCTTACCCTGTTTTATATGATAATTTACCTGATTCTATTATAAGACTCTATTTCCTCAAATACAGTTGATGTTCTTGGAAGATGGAAACTATACTGTTCAGAACCCAGCAAAGTCATATCCATATAATTCTTAATCAATAACTATTTTTACTGAACTAAGAAAAATATTTTACTGGTCAAGAGCCTAAATTGTACAATTGTACACTATGTGGATGCTTTATAGTACTGGGAACTTTCCTTCTGTTTTATACATACATTGGAACATTTCTTATAAAGACTGCATGCAGAAAAACTACCTATTTGTTTAAAAAATAAACATAGCTTCTCTGTTATCTTAGGGTATTGAAAGAGTGGAGAGGAATCTTAATAGAATGAATCAAGGCTTCTAAGTGTCAGGAGAATAGCACTTAGATTAACATTCTTTTCATTTTGATGGAATGAACATTTAGATTAGTAAAGACATGGTTTTTATTAAAATTCAGCCTCATTATTCATAATACATCTTCAGTTTCTATTAGTTCCATTTTATATAAAATAAGAGGAGCTAGGTACCTCTGTAGGGTCATTTCAGGGGTATTTTGAAGGACTCTTTTCAGCAGTATGTCTTACAGTCTAAAAATTTACTAGTATATCTTTCAGTACCTTTTCTCTGCTGTCTTCCATAAAAATACAAACAGGCAAGAGAAAAATACACTATAATGTTATTGTTCCCTTGGCTTGGGGGTGCTTATCATATATTCTGAGTATCTTGAGGAAATTAGAGAGCAGTGTGCTGGAGTTGCAGTTACAAAGGCAATGGCATCACAGGATATAAGCAAATGTGATGGTAAGTCCAAGTCATCATGATAGATCTGGTTTCAATCTCTGGGACATAAATGAACAAGTAATAAACATGTCTAATAATTAGAAGATAATTTTCTACAGCTATGACACAAATCCTATCACACATGGTTGATGGTATTATAGGGACTAAAAATAGACATAGTGCTTTATGATTAACATAACCAAAATATGATTTCACAAATGTGAACAAAACAGGACAGTTGCCTTTCCTGTTCTAGGGGTTACACTTCTACTACTGCAGCCTAAAATTAGAAATC
Source organism: Canis aureus (assembly GCF_053574225.1). NCBI lineage: Eukaryota > Metazoa > Chordata > Mammalia > Carnivora > Canidae > Canis > Canis aureus. The sequence continues at coordinate 31,202,949 of NC_135616.1, forward strand.
TCTCTCTCTCTCTCTCTCTTTTTTTTTTGTGTGTGTTTTTTGTTTTTTTTTTTTGTTTTTTTTTTTTGTTTCCTTGCCACCATAATTACCTGACCCTCCAAGGTTTTCACCAATGCCCCCAAGTAAAGATTGGCTCTGTTCCAGTTCCCAAGATAATTATGTTTAAGGAACTTTTCCAGTTATTTTTCCACTGCTTCTCATTTGCCCAAAAAGACTTAATGTGATCTCTCTTTCACATCTAGGATCATAAATGATCATACTAAAGGATTTTCAATTTTAAGACAAAATCTCATACACACATACTTTGATTCTTTAACGTTTCACTTAAAATTCACTGACACATTTTCTTCGACATTATGCTGACTAATTTTATATGTGAACTTATAGAGGCAGTGAGGCCCATGTTCCCTGAAATAGCCAAGCTGTTTTTCACCAGGGTTGATAGTTTATAGAAAAGTCTGTAAGCCTTGATACAGATTTATACTCAGCCAATTATGCTAGATGGCTTTAAACACTGGAAATCTACCAGAGCTACCACTGAGTGATAAGTAGACCTGCTGTCCTGCCTTATTTTGTCCATCATGCTAGACATAAGACTTTTTCATATGTTCTTCCTAGTCGCTTGGAGACTAGGGGTCTGTTGTTTCTCTAAGAACATAACTGCATTTTCCCCAGTCCCCTACTCAGATGTGTTACTATAGTTAGTTTCTATATTCATTTCCTATATCACTACCTTGTCCGAGGAGGCAAGTACCATGTCAGGTCTCAAATACCTCCCCACCCTTCCCTGACCTAGCCTCTTAGAAACACATTTAGAAGCAAGCATAATGCATTATGGGTAAATCCAGAGAGCAGTATATATGTGTTTTTAAACTTTATTTTTTAGAGCAGTTTTAAGTTCACAACAAAATTAAGAGGGAAGTACTGAGATTTCTCATATACTATTTGCCCTCACACATGCATAACTTCCCCAGTTATCAATATCCTCCACCAGATGGAATATCTTTTATCAAAGATAAGCCTACACTGACACATCATAATCACTTAAAGCCACATTACAGTTCACTCTTGATGGTGTGCATTCTATGGTTTTGAACAAATGTATAATTACATATATCTACCCTTATAGTATCATACAGAGTATTTTCACTGCCTTAAAAATCCTGTTCTTTATCTTTTCATCCCTCCACACACAACCCCTGGCAATTACTGATCTTTTAACTGTCTTCATAGTTTTGCCTTTTTCAGAATGTCATCAAGTTGAAATCATACAGTATGGAGCCTTCTAGATTGTCTTCTTTCACTTTGTCATATGTATTGTTTCCTTTATGTCTTCATGGCTTGATAGCTTGCTTTTTCGTGTGTGTTTAATAATATTCCATTGTCTGGATAAATCATGGTTTATCCATTCCCCTACTGAAGGACCTTTGGTTCCTTCTACGTTTTAGAAAATATGAATAAATAAACATGCAGGTTTTGTGTGGACATTACTGGATAATATGGTAAGAGTATGTTTAGTTTGTAAGAATGAGAGCTTTTGTGGCTCCACATCCTCTTCAGCTTCGATGTTGTCACCAACCCTGATTGTGGCTATTCTAATGGATAGCAGTACACTTTCTGAGAAGTATATTTTGAAAAGCATGTTGCACATTCGGTACATATTGAGAATGTCGTAAACTAAAAGGCTTTTTTTTTTTTTTTTGAAACATTGGCTTTTAAGCCTTCTGTATTTATGCTGTGTTCTTGTAATTTATTTTTTTATTTTAACTAAATGCATTTGCTGTGGCTATATTTTGCTTTGACCAAGATTACCAGCCCCTCAAGAAGTTTTCTCTTCCTATATTTCTTTTTTCTTTTCTTTTGTTTTTGTTGTTTTTGTTTTGTTGTGTGTTAGATCTATTCTCCATCCAGACCACTGTAGTTTACAGGAAGGGGGGAAATACCCATAAAAAACCCAAACTACTATTTTAATTCTTTGTGTTTTCTGTTCCTTGAAACAGAACCCATTCTTACCAATCCTTATATTCCTTTCCCCTTCTCTTACTTCTGGTTTTGAGTAGGCTCTTTTTTGTTTGTTTGTTTCTCTTTTTTTTTAATAATAAATTTATTTTTTATTGGTGTTCAATTTGCCAACATACAGAATAACACCCAGTGTTCATCCCGTCAAGTGCCCCCCTCAGTGCCTGCCACCCAGTCACCCCCGCCCCCTGCCCTCCTTCCCTTCTTCCTATATTTCTATTTATCCCTCCTACCAGGCCTCAAGTCTAGATAAAATATGATACTTGGACTTAGACTCAAGTTACATGTCTACCAACTGACTGGCTGTGAATCTTCAAGAAGTTACTTCTCATCTGTGAATTGAGTTTTCTTTTCTTTAAAAGAGGACTAATACCACAAACTCCACCGGGCCTGTTATCAAGGGCCATATGAGATAACATATTCATAACACTGAACAGAATACCTACTTAATGACAGTAAAAAGCATAATGAGCTAACAAAGTTATAATAATCAAAACAGCTTATTTCCCAAACTACAAAATATGCATTATTCTTTTAATTATAGATATAACACTTTATGCTTCAGCATAAAGGGGACTGGAATATATAACCCCAAATCATATTGGATTAATTTGAGCTGAAGGTGACTGAGAAACAGCAGACATAGGAAAAGCTCTTTAGCCTCCTCCTAACTGCCTAAAAACAGAACATAAAATTCTCTTCCATAAAGGAAATCTCCATTTATAAAGGTGTCTTCTTCTCCTGTGCCAAAAAAAAAAAAAAAAAAAAAAAAAAAGGAGAAAGAACAGAAGACAACTTTCATCATCAGAGATGAAATGGGTTTGCATGATGAACTTTACCGAAAATACTGAATATATTTACCATATATTTTCAACTCATTTTCCACACTTTGTTCAAATGGTATATAATTCTCTGGGCTAATGGCTTCTTTGTGTTTTCATTTTTGTAATAAACCCCTTTTTCCTACTAATCTGCCTTTAATTAGTTTGATTTGTGGGCCCCACCCACTTAACCAAGAGGGTAGAGATAGAACATTTTCCCTTCCCTATAGTAACTAGGATTTACTTTTCTCTTAATGGGTTATGTGGTTTCTACTTCCTAAAATTCAAGTTCTCTCCCTTGACTTCAGTGCTTGCCCTTTAACTTCTCAATCACTGTTATACTACAAATTCCTGCACCTTTCAAGGTAAATAGCAAGCTTTGTCCATCCTAGATTTCTTCTCCCATCAGTCTGGGCTTAGTTAGCCTTCATCTAGTCTTTGTATACAAGGTTACTAAATTCTGCAGGGAGGGGAAAGAGTGTGGAATAGAGACAAAGTAATCTCAGAAAGACATTTTAGGGTTGTAAAACCACAGATTGGATATCATATTTTAATTAAAGTCTAGTTTTATTTAGAGTCTTCTTATGGTTTCTCTAACAAACACTAAATTTATAGTGCCAACATTTCCATATTTTTTATCCCTAATTAATGTACTTTATATCATTCATTATGAGAATCCTGTATGAAAACTTCCTGCAATAAACAGGTGTGTCTGTATGAAATCTGTATGAAATATGAACTTGAGTCTTCCTCCGTCTGCCCCCCATCCCTCATGCTTCCCCATCCTGTGTCTGTTTGAAATATAAACCTGAGTTTGCCCCAACCCGGGTTTTCCCCCCATCCTGAATTATATCTTGTCATCATTCAGAGGTTTTGACCAAGTCTGCATAAATTACTTTGTCTTTCCTTACTCGTGTATATCTTTTTTAAAAAAGAGTATACAGTGTGCCTACTCAGCCTTTGAAGATTATTTTCTTAAGTGAGCATTAATGAAAGGAGAATGCATCATTCTTCATCAGCCGATGGGCTGAAAATTGCTGATGGCAAATGTTGTTAATAAAAACACATTAAATGGAAGGAATGAATTTGGCAGTTAAGTGAATGATTCTTAGTGGAAGGGAGGCCTTATTTGTTGGATGACTAGAGAAATTAACATTTATCATATACAGACTGGCATCAGAAATAAACCCAAAGAGGGCTGCTTTTCCCCCCTTCATTATACTTATAGATGGAGAACAAAAATATCACCTGGGAAACAGCTAACCCAAATTTCATTTTTTGTCATTGTTGTAGCTGTTTGTTTCAAAATGTTTTCCCCAGGAGAGCTAGCAATCCCTCCCTATCCTGAACTATCAAGTTGCAGACTACAAGTTTTCAATGGCAGCCAATCTGGAGAGTTGCATATATCTACCCCTAGACAGCTGCATTATGGAACTAAAAGAACTGCATCTAAATTCATGAGCCGATAAAAAGTAATCTGGCTAAAGTCTTTTTTTATACCAGAATATACAATGATAATCACACCCCCTTGAATTACAAATGTTCCATAACCATTCAAACTGGTACTGAGTTACTGACATTATTTGAAGTAATGACATAATAAAACACATTTTAAAAGACAAACCCATAATTTACTTACTTCTTGCTTAAAAAATGTTTCAGAAATCTTTTGAGATCATAATTGATAGAATACCATGATTTCATAGACCATCAAAGACTTGAATAGGTTTTAATAAACCAGAAGAATAAAAGTAGCTCTGGCTTGCTTGTGAGCTATATTTATTCTACCTTCTTCTAGCCTTTTTAACATCTAAAATTACAGCTAAAAATTCATTAAAATGTATAGTGACCTGAAGCTTTTTTAATTAACTAAGTTTTTTTTTTCTAGAGGGAATGCAATAAATCACAAATATCTCTATTCTCTATTTAAAGTAATTTTTTAGAGTAATATTGTAGAGGGTACCTAGTCCAGGCAAATTAAGCATCATAAAACACAGAAGCATCCATTCAACAAATTGGAATGCAAGACAGTTGACAAAATGCATTTATAATTCCCCTTATATTCATATTTTCATGGCTAGAAATTCAAACTTTAGTATTAAATTATTTTTGGAAATAGCAAGTCATGATTTTGTCACTAGCCAAAGATTGTTTGGGGAATCTTTCAGTGGCTATAATGATTTCATTGTCTGGTTGAGCTGATTAATTGTGCTGAAATATACTTAATAATTGTGATTTCCAGGGATTTATTTTATAGTTTTGAGCTGGGAGTTTAATTTCAAACAATTCTCTCCTGTCATTCCAAATAAACCCAACGGAGCAAAATTACCTTCACGAGGTCTTTAATCCTTGAAGCATAGGTATGGTTACAGTGAATATGTGTCATGTTCATATGCCTCAACTCAAAGCAATATAAGGGAAGCACTTGACACAGCTGAACCTCAAAATTAAAATCTATGATGTTAAAACTGGAATTCAAGATCTGTCGTTAAAAATATGATACACATATAAACAAAATAGGCATATGGGGAAAGGCAGCAGATCCATTGAATAAGGACAATTAAAATATGAGGAATCAGATTTCTGCTCAAGCTCTTCTTTGAGCAGTACCAAAGCAATAACTAAGGCTTAAGAATGTTCAAAAACACCTGGTTAAATACCTCTTGAAAGAGGAAGGAAACAGACATCAAGGTAAATACACCAAGGAGTAAGACATTTAGAACCAAAATGAAATGAGTAAAATATGAACTTAATGGGGGGCAAGAAAATAGGTAAGATACAGGAGAGACCTCAGATGGAGCAACCATCAATGCTGTCATTTACTTTAAGGAAAATAAGCTTTCAACTTCCATTAATTTATTACAAGGATTATATGTTCTACTGACTAGACAAAGACCATTTGGAAGAAGCAGAAAACCAACCCTTTTCACCTAAGTAATTAGAAAAGCTTAATTTCAGCCATAAAGCTGTAGACTGTTTACTCTAGATTTCTTTGAGGAATATGAAAAACTTTACCAAAAATAGTTAAACATTACTTACTATAAGCTATGTAAGTAATATAATTGAAGGTAAGAAATAAAATGGAGGCCTCTAAATCTAACCACAACCGGAAAGCATAGGTATGTATGCCAGGAAGCAATCTTAGAGACAAACTAGTCCAACTCTCCCATTTTACAAACAAAGTAATTGAGCTTAGCCAATGAAGTGTGTCTTAATATCAGAGATTAGAAGGATTAGAAGTCATTTGGGTCACTAATAATCATGAAGTTTACAAATAACATCACACTCACATTTTCATACTATAATGAAATTGCCCTCTGATGTAGGCTATCTCCCTACAAATAAATCATAAAATTTGTGAGTTTCCTAAGCACCTATCTCCTAGTTTTTTTTGCATTCGTCATAGCTAGCAATAGGTCCAGTGATGGGCATACAATGGAATTCTTAATTTCTTTTCTGTGAATGATTTGAAGGAAGACAGAGGACACTAAAAAATAGGTGAAAACAGTTCTAGGATGTACTTAGTAGGAACAAAACACCAATTGAGAAGGAGTAAGGAAAAAAAAATAAAAAAAAATAAAAAAAAAAGAGAAGGAGTAAGGAAAATAAATATGCTCATTAAATATAAATATCAGGCTCTGGTCTAGTGTCCCAATGTTCTAAGCAGAATTAAAAAAAAATAGATCACATTGATTTTTAAACCAAACACTTTGCATCACAACCTCCTACCTAACTATTCCCCTTCTAGCTGTATATTTATCAGTCAGAACACATTCTTAGAATGCAGTATTTTTTTTCTCCTGTGGGAGTGGAAGTTTGTAGGTCTCTCTGATCTCCTTTTTCTGGCATGAACACATGGGCTCTCTGGAGACTGTCCCTGAGAGACAGAAGCAATGGTTGAGAGCACAGGCTCGGGAACCTGAATCTGCCTGCAAAGTGCAGCTTGTAACAATCTCGCTGTGCACTCTGGGACATGTTACTTTAAACCCAGTGCTTCAGATTTTTCATCTATAAAATGAGCATAATAACAGTGCTTACCTCATAGAATTGGTGTGAAGAATAAGCAATTTAATACTGATGAAGTTCATAACACATTGTAAGCCTTCTACAAATGTTAGCTGGCATCTTCCAAGAACTCCTAAAATCTTCTGGCACTCTAAACGGTAACTTTAATTTCTGAAAACTTAGACTTACAAAATAGCTTTTCTATAATTTTCAAAAATTTCAGCAACTGAGAAGACAGACTCATATCTTCAAATATCTTGGTCCATTTATCAAGAGACAGAAGGGCAGAAATCATTTAATCGAATACTTTGTTTTTTTTTTTAATCAAATACTTTGTTTTTGTTTGTTAATTTGTTTTTGCCAGATGAAGGAACAATTCCAAGGACATTCATGACTTGATTAAAACCACCCAGTGGATCCGTAACAATGCTTCCTCCCATAAGATACAGTTTCTTCTCATGATCATAGTAAATTGCTGAATCCAGAATTCAGTTTTATTAGACAAAGGGATCGAGTAAAATTCATGAATCGAGTTAAAATTAGATCTCTAGACTTTTAGGAGTTACAGAGACTGAGTTTTAATTTTATGGTGTAAATATAGAAAACCCTTAAAAAGCTTAGGTCTTTCTGTCTACCAAGTGCATTGACATGCTACAGCCAATTGAGAACCTCGCATGGACTTCACTGCATAAAGAATTATAATATTTCTTGGGTAGGGTTTTTGCGTACAAGATACAGAGAATAAGAATTCTTTACACTTAAGGAGAAAACACTGGGTAAGGATAAATCGAAACCCCATTCAATCCTACACAGATTGAGAGTTCTGTGGAATATAGATCTGGCACGGACAGAAAAGGTGAGGATTTGACTCCAGAAAACCTGACAAGGCAGGAAGCTTTTTTGGTACTGCTACAAATAGAAGTATTCCCAAATCTACCCATTTTTATCCACAGTTTGAGTCTCCTAAGATAAAATGGTGTTATAGAGAGAAAGACTAATGTAACTCTGAAACTTTCTATCTTCTCGATTTCTATTGAAATGCCAGGTTCCAGGATTCTGTATTGGAAATATTTCTATTTTGGGGTATAAAGTTTAACAGATGCTTAATAGTTATTTACTCATCACACAGAACTTTGCATGATATAGAAAGATGAGAGAAGTTTAGGTCAGTGGGCGAAGCACTGTGCAAATAAGAAATCTGAACTGTCATTGCAGGACTGTTAGAATTAATAATGATACTGGCAACAATTTCACAGCTTCTCTGGGCTTCAGTCTCTCACTCTAGAAATTGAGGAAGTTGGATTACTAAAGCCCATTTCAACTCTAATATGTTATGAAAGTTAGAGTGGATGGAGCACACTGTAAAGAGCAGTGTTATTTTAAGCCAAGAACTCTATCTCAGGCCTTCAAACTAAATTATTGTTTGACCTTAAATCAGTTATTTAACTTCTACAAGACTCTTTTCTTCTCAATTGCAAAATGAGGTGTTTGACTATTTGATCTCTAAAGTTTCTTGTAGGTGTAAAAATCTATGATTCAATTCATGACCCTGTCCTCAAGGAGCATTCCATCCAGTTAGGGAGACAAGATATATACATAAAAAGGTCAATAGCAATATCAGCCAAAAATAGAACAGATGTCACAAGGCAATGGATGCCTTAATGCCAAATAAATGAGGCAGATAGTAAGTGATATAAATGTGAGGCAGGAGAGATCATTCTAGGTTGGAATAGTAAGACAATTATTCATAAGAGTCAGTCTAGCAGATCCTTAAAGGGTAGATTAGGTCTGCTACAAGCAGAAGCTGATGTGGGACTGGGCATTATAGTGAACAGAAGCCTAAAGGTAAAAAAGAACATCCTGAGAGTGGGGAAAAAAGACAATGAGATGTCAAAAAGGGAATGGTAACGTGGTCAAGGAATTTTTTTAAATGGTGCTTTAGAAGGAATCATCTGAAAGTAATATGCAGGATGGATACTGCTTTCACTTCTTGATTAAACAATTGCCTATTGAGTAACTATGTGAAGCTGGATTTTGTATGAGACCAGGTACAAAAGGTAGAAGTTAGAACTTCATTTGTCAGTATTATTGATGACACCTCTTATGTGCTTCATGCATTATTTCTTCCAAATACTTAAAATTAATTTTTACCTACAAGGATTATTCAGTCCAAATGTAATTTCCAGCTAACTTCAGACCAATACAAATGACAGATTTTCTGAAGCTGGAGAAGTCTACTGTTTGAAGCAAACTGTACTAGGAATTTACATGCAAGTATTTGTTTGACAAACAAAAAGGTGGTGTAGCCCTGAGGTTTATGGTTGTGATTTCACAGCCAGTGGACCTGAAGCTTTATATCACAGGGAATGGAATAAAGTGGTGTTTTATAATGTTGGTAGAAAATCACAGTGTCTGCGCTTGATTTCTTGAAAAAAGTTCCTTAGACCCATCTGGGAGGAGTGCAACATATTCTTTGAATGCCATATGCTGAAACAAGGTTGTCGCTTGGGCAGATGCTTCATAAGATAAAAGTATTTTATTCACTCCTCTCAGATAATTTGTCTAATACATCTCTGGCTCCAAACCAGGCCCTTGATTCAATAACCAACCTCAATCAGAGATATCAAAAGTCTCCCCCTGCCCTAGAGTATAAATTGAACTTTCAACCTCAGAAGCTGTCCACTCTGTTAACAATGTATTCAAATTGCAAGCAAGCATTTAATGAACGCTGAGTTTCAGAGCAACAGCATGAAGGCTGGAAGAGCCTTAGGAGTTGCTGAAATAAAAGGGCTTTTCTCTTAGTTTCAAATATCAGAAGACTTGAACAGAACATGGCATCTTAGCCATCTGAGCTTTTTAAATGTGACATTGGCAGACGTACAATGCTCAGCTCTGTGGTACCTGAATAATTGAGGCTTTGAAACATCAAAGTGTTGACACCTTCAAACACTCAAGTAGCTTTATTTGAAAGATTCTTCTCACAAAAGAAGACTAACTCTGCCATTTGAGATCAATGCATTTCTCTGAAACACAGTGTCCCTCCTTTATATTGTAATAAACTTGTTTACCACATATTGACTAGCTATGTCCCACTGCAGAAGATATTTGATTAAATACATTTATTTGTGATAATATAATACCCAGCAGAATTAAGAATGACTTAGAGGGGGCGGGGGGCACGATAACAGCATTACTTATTTTCTAAGCAGTGAACTTTCTCAGATCTCATGTTATTCAAGAAGTTAGAATGAGTATTGGAAGATAATCAAGTTCACATTAAGGATTATATATTCAACAAAAACGATAATAATAACAACATGATTCTACTGATTTACTTTTTCAGTGATAGCCAGTGAGAACTCACTATATCTTGGACATTGTACTAGGGTCTGTAAATACAGAGAAAAACAAGATACAGTAGATATTGTTCAAATTGAGCTTGGACTGTATTAGAGGATATTAAAAAGTACATAGAATACATCACCCAGCATAGTAGTTTCCTAAGTAGCTGGGTATAGTGATGGGGGAACTACTTGGTTCCCTAAGAACCACAAAGGAACCCCACAGATCAGGGCATCTGATAGATTTCCTGGGAAATAAAATCAAAGCTGCAGTATAAGGATGAGAAAAAAAAATCTAAGAAAAGTGGAAAGGCATAATTAGGTGGTAGTTACAATCTTTTGAAAATGTGCAGAGTTGGTAGAGAGATGAAACATTGCGCCACAAAATATCAGAAGGGTTAGGCCATCTATTTCAAAGACCCAGAGCAAGAGATGAGGCTGGAGAAGAAAAGGAAGGCCTATATCAGAAATGCTTTTGTATATCATGATTAAAATTTAGAGTCATTGCAGTTCTTTAATCATGGTCAAGGAAGAGATTGGTTTTCTGTATTTTTAAGATAGGAGATCTGAGCACATGTAAATGTTTAGGTGAAGAATTTGGCAAAGAGGGAGAGAGAAAAGCTCTAAAAAAATAATGGGAATATCTGATGAACCCAGATGCAGAGGAGGGATAAGGGAGAAGTAGAGGTAAGAGAGGAGGAAAGGTAAGAGATGAAGCAAGAGAAGAGGAAATCTATCTGAAAGTGTTTTCACCATAGCAAAGGCCTCAAATACACAGCTGTTCTTTAATTCCTTGTACAAATACTCTGCATATGTACCATGTGCTGAGTACTATCCTAAATGCTGGGAATACAGTAGTGAACAAAGCACACAAACTTGCCTCCCTTGGGGTTTTTTTCTTTTTTCTTTTCTTTCTTTCTTTTTTTTTTTTTTTTTTTTTTTGAGTTACACTCAAATGTAGATGGTCAAAATCTTTGTGGAAATGACTGAGAGGCAAGCTTATATCTTTTCCATATAAGAAATTGATATTTTTTACCAGGAGCTCTGGGAAAACACTCTACTACAGTTATCTAATTTATAGGATACTTAACATAGTGAGTCAGGCTAGTGGGAGAGGGATTTGGAAGAAACAATGTGATAGCAAGAGGTTAGTCACCAACTCTATGTGCAGGACTAGACCTATGTTTATAGTGGGAAATATTAAAGAGAGCCTTTAAAAGTCAGCTGTTTCCCTTACAGGAGCCATAGAATTTCTTGCCAGTGGCATTCAAGTAATTGCAAAGTCTCACTGCTTATTCCATACAAAAGTTAAAATCCATTTTTGTTATGTGCACTAGTATATGAACAAATATGTATCAGTGCAAAAAAACTGAAGAGTGTTTTGATAAACTTCAGAAAGCTGTTCTGAGAAAACTGAACACTCACATATTTGCCTATTTCATAGGCACCTTGAAGCTAATGATAGGACTCCAAGGGGCCTATTGATCCCAAGGTAAGAACTCTAGACCTATTGCATGATGGCTGCTTTTCTGGAAGAAGAAAAAAAAAAAAGAAAAAGAAAAAAGAAAAAAAAAGATAAACTAATTACCACAGGATTAGATGTAAGCAAGAATGGATAAGATAAGAGAGAATGTGAGGAAATGAAAAATGCAATAATAGAATTAAAATCTATAGCCAACATAATAGAGCACATTCACATCTAAATAACTCAAGGCACTGCAAATTCATCATTCCCTGGTTCTTTTTCAGGAACATAGCCAGTTTCTCTTTTTGATCTCCTGATTGCTTTAATTAGCACAATTATAAACTGCCCAGATCTTACTGTTACAGGGAGATTTCTCGATGTTGAAGATACGCTCTCTTAGACTGCAGTAACACAATGAAATTCTGAATTGAGGGTATGTTCTAACACAGTAAACACAAACAAACAAAAATCACAAAGAATGTTTTTCTTCTCAGTGCAGAGATCATTTTCATCAGTGTTTAAAAATAAAAATACTGGGACCCCTGGGTGGCTCTGAGGTTGAGCGTCTGCCTTCAGTTCAGGGGGTGATCTCAGGGTCCGGGACCTAGTCCCACATCGGGCTCCCTGTTAAGAACCTGCTTCTCCCTCTGCCTGTGTCTCTGCCTCTCTCTCTGTCTCTCATAAATAAATACATAATTTTTTTAAATTAAAAAATAAAAATATTAAAGACAGAAGAATTTATAATTCAGCTTGAATTTCAACTTACTGACAGAGATGTTTATATTGTTTTCTTAATTCAAATCTAAATCACAATTCAGCTGTTCATAAAAATAAAGCCTATTCACACAGGCCATCCAACTCCTATAATCATTATATCCATGAGTCTAATATCTTCTTAAGCCTTTTACAGTTTGCTAATAATTGTTGCTCTGAAATTCCTCTTGCTTCTCTTTCTCTTTTCAATTTCTGTCACCAAAGCTTTGGTTCAAATAAAATATGGTCTCTTTCACTAAAGACTAAAATAGGGCCCTAATTTCCCTTTTTACTCAGTTTATGCATTGAAGTTAATCTTCCTATAGCACTGAAATTAATTCTATTTGTGTGTGTGTGTGTGTTGTATGTTTTTATTCTCTTTGTTAAATTTGTGGGAGTGGAATTGCTAGATCACATGGTAAATGTATCTATTGACTCTATGAAAACCCATTAGTTGTTATGCCCCCAGCAGTATTACAGAAGAATTCTAGTTGCTCTACATCCCAATGAACATGTGTTACTGTTAGTCTTATTAATGTTTGGTGGTATTGATATAGGAGAGCTAGGTTTTTGTCTCACGGAGTTGAAGAATGAATCTTGTGGACAATGGAGAGTGAGTAAAGCTATAGAAGTTTATTAAGCAAAGATGCAGAGAAAGCTCTCAGAAGTGAGAGAGGTCCTGACAAGGTTGCCTCCGAAGGCTTGTAGGGTGGTCTTTTATTGAGAACCTAACCAAGGAACTCATGGCCTTGAGATTTCTTTGTGCTGTCTTGAGTGAATGACATATGTCTGCTTTTGGGTCTGCTGAGTTTCTGTGATTGCTTGGTAACCATCAAAGGGAGATACTCCCTAACAATTTTGGAGCTAGGGAGCCAGCCAGGTTTATTTGTTTATTTGGTTTGGGTTGTTATTTTTTCCTCTGTTTTTGCTGCCTTATCTCGGTTCCCTTGGGATGGGTAGGAGCCTGACTCTGGGGCCTATCAGTGTCCTTGGGGTTTATGGGAGCCCAGAGATTTATGGGAGCCTGACTCTGGGCCTTTCTTTTATCTTTCCCTGCTTAGCTCCATATGCGCCTAACTCAGTATCTTATTGTGACATTAATTTGCATTTCCTTGAAATGACATTGCACATTTTTTCACATGCTTATTAATCCTTTTTCTATGTTATCTTATGATATATCTATTCAAATCTCTTCTTTTTCTTTCTTTTTTTTTTTTTAAGTAGGCCCCAGCAAGGAGCCAAACATGGGGCTTGAACTCATGACCCTGAGATTAATACCTGAGCTGAGATGGAGACTTGGACACTTTTCCAAATGAGCTACCCACACGCCTCAAATCTCTTATTTTTTTTATTACGTATTAGTCTGAGATATACAATACAGTGATTCAATATTTATATATACTATAAAATGCTCATGATTGGTCTAGTTACTATCTGTCACCAAAGTTGTTGCAATATTATTAACTATTTTCCCTATGCTGTGTATTACAGCCCCATGTCTTATTTTGTTACTAAAAGGTTATACCTTCACTTATTTCATCTATCACACCCATGCCCCACCCTCTGGCAATCATCTGTTTGTTATCATATCTACAAATCTGTTTCTATTTTGTTTGTATTGTTTCTTAGATTCCACATGTAAGTAGAGTCCTATGGTATTTGCTTTTGTCTGACTTACTTCATTGAGCATACTATTCTCTAGGTTCATCTATGTTGTTGGAAATGGCAAGATTTAACACTTTTTTGTGGCTGAATAATATCCTATTGTATATATATGCCACATCTTAGATTTTTTTTTTTTTTAGATTTTATTTATTAATTCATGAGAGGCAGTGCCATAGGCAGAGGGAGAAGCAGGCTCCATGCAGGGAGCCCGATGTGGGACTCGATCCTGGGACTCCAGGATCACACCCTGAGCTGAAGGCAGATGCTCAACCACCACCCGAGCCACTCAGGCATCCCAGATTATTTTTATTTAAAAAATGTGAATGCTCCCAAATAATTAGCCTTTCACCATAATTCCAAAGCAACTTTTTAATCCTCTTTTACTTCTCTTTGAAATGGACCCTACAGATAAGATTACATAGACAAGGCAGAGCTCTCCTACCCTATCCTTGCTTCATACAAGAACAATTGTTTAGAATGCATTTCCTCCATCTCCCGTACAACCATATGCGGGTCTCATAGATAATACTAGTCATTTCTGCTTCCTAAAACATATATCAAATTTTACTTTTTCCAGGAGGACTCCTTGAATCATCCCAGTTGAAATAACTCCTTAATTTCTAAACCATTTATTAAATACTACCTTGCCTCGAGATACAGAACACAAGTGACTGTCTTTAAATATTATTGCAATTTTTAATCTATAATTTTTATACATTGCATGTTTCACTGAGAGGATTTTTTTATGCATATGCTTCTTGAGGCTTTTCCTGCTTCCATGTGATGACTATGCTGATGACCATTCAGACGACAAAGCAATCAGGCTAGGCGCTAGATCTCTGGTAAGCTATCTCAAGAAATAAGAGCCAATCACATGACTTTGGCCCTTTACAATCCAATTCTTTCCCACTAGGTTTTAAGTGCTGAGTTCAACACACTTTTCTTGCTGACTTAAAGTACTGATGGAAGCATGGAAGCTTTATTGTAGTGTCCTACCCCAAGGATGTTATTGGCAGACAGATGGAATACCAGTAGATTTGCCAAGAGTGGCACGGGTTGTCATTGTAGCACCAGGGTGCTATTATATATTGCCTACATGAACTAAGTGTTTTCTTAATTGTGGTGGGAAATCAGATGGTAAGACTTTTTTTTTCTCTCTCTTTTTCTTGGTAATAACTATTCCCTAGTACACATTATATTATAGCTTATGGGCTTAAATGCTGACATTAATCAACAGTTTTGTTTGTTTTCCTGGAATAAAAACTATTCACTAAAGAATTGACTTTGCAGTTCTGGAGATTATGGACCACATTAGGTCACATTTGGTGACTTACTGTATCTTTAGGGTTGGGTGATTTTGTCATTATGGTATTTTACTTCCATTCATGACAAGCTGAAGATAGTATCAGTATTATTTTAAAATTAGGAAGATCTCTGAATAAATAATATATGTTACTAACTACTTCTAAAAAGTTAAAGTTCATTAAAAACTAATTATATGCCTTGTGGAAAAATAAAAAAATAAACAAATTATATTTCAACAATTAGAAATGTTTGTGTTTTCTTTTTTCAAATAATTCTTTTCTCTGAAACAAGATCAGACCTGAAGTAGAAAAGAAATATGAAAGCCAGCCAGTTTTGGTAGGCGTGTAAATTCAGAATATTTTTCTCAGTAACATTTTAAGACTTCACACTGCCCAACCTGAATATGAGTTAACTGTGTAGTCATGTATAGCCTTTCTTTTATGGATGTCAAGAATGTAGTGCTGTCACCTGAATGATGTCAAGGTCAGATCAAAGATGTGGATATTTTCGGAAGGCAAACTGCACAGTAAAACCCTAATACTGGAGAAATCATTGTAGGAATATTTACAAAACACCTGTCCAAGTAAATATCACTGAAGGGAACAGGGTTAAGGCAACAGTGCATTTTCTTAAAAGATAAGTACTTGTGCTTCTGCTTAGAATTCTTGACCACTACTTTTTTTATTTTAAACAGGTCATGGCACCACCACCAAAAATAACATCCTCAAAAATCAATTCATTAAATTTCAAAGTGAATAGAACTCTTTCTTTCTTCCTTTTTCTTTCTTCCTTTCCTTTCCTTTCCTTTCCTTTCCTTTCCTTTCCTTTCCTTTCCTTTCCTTTCCTTTCCTTTCCTTTCCTTTCCTTTCCTTCCCTTCCCTTCCCTTCCCTTCCCTTCCCTTCCCTTCCCTTCCCTTCCCTTTTTTCCCCTTTCCTTTCCTTCTTTTTCCTTTCAATATAGGATATTCCTTAAGGTGGATAGGGTTAGCCTATGGTGGAGATGGGAGAACTGACCAGGTGTCAAAGTTCTGCCCCCTATGTTTTTCTCACCCTTCCATTTACTCATTTAGATTCTCTTGATAACCTTTGGAGATCATACCTTGAAGAAAGCTTTAGGAAACCTAGAGTACACAAAGTGCCCTCTCTCAAATACCTCCAAACACTGTGCTCAACAGAAGAGTCTCACAAGAGCAAGAGTTAAATTGAATATATCTGCATAGGGGAATTTTTATATTTCTACATTTGAGAAGTAAAATTTTCTCTTGAAGTATTATTTTATGTGTATAAGGAGAAACTTTCAGAAAACAAATTGCGTAAGGCATCTAACATCCCAGTAACTACCATCTTTCATGGTCTCCTTTTGCGAGCGGCTGACAATGTTTTGTTTTGGGGGTTTTTGGGGATCTGTAATTTTTTAAAATATTAGGAAAAAAAACTCATTTTCAATATTAAAGAATAGTTAACATAGGCCAACAAAAATAATAGTTCATTAGATGTTTCCACTGGAGATAATAAAAGAGCCAGAACCTCCTTCTCATCTCCATCTTCTCCCCACAACTTTGCTAGTTCTTTGGTCTTCGCAGAGGCTCAGTTATATCAAGACATTTGCTGGGGTGCCTGGGGGGCTCAGTCCGTTAAGCATCTGACTCTTGATGTCAGTTCAGATTGCAGTCTCAGGGTCATAAGATCAATCCCGGAATCCCCTGTTGGTTCTATACTGGGAGTGGATCCTGCTTAAAGATTTTCTCTCTCCCTCTGCCCCTACCAACATCTCCCTTGCACCTCACTTGCAGGTACATGCATACATTCTCTCCCTTAAAAAAAAAAAAAAAAAAAAAAAGACAACTACTTAGTCGTATTCCTGATTAAGTGAGCAGTGTTAACCTTGGGAGCCCTGGGCCTGAGTCTGTTAAATACTAAAACATACTACCATCATGTCAAAGGACAAAGCAATGTGGGTATTAGGTAGATGTCATTTGGTGGCATACTTGAGAAGGAATAAAAGATGATTCCAACATTTTGACCAATCCATATTGTTTGAGTATCCTGAAATTTACATTTAACTGCATTTTAAAAAGCGTATGATACTATCTGGCCCACAGAGATTAGACAATCCTGATCTGGGCTGGTTCTTACATATATCTATCCACTGAGAGTATACTCTGTCCATTTTGAAGCTGTCCTCCATACATTAAGTAACTAGATTTCTATCAGATACACTGATATGGAAAAACCCAAGGGAATATTAGCCAACAAACAAAAATCCTGAGAGCATCAGCAGGCAATGATTAGAATGTTTCATGGGAGATACTATTTTTTTAAATGTCACTTTTATTTAAAGTTGGAAGGAATGGTACTTCAGCTCAATGTTATGATAATTATCAATCCAATCACTGCAAATAGCAATCTGAAGATATGTCCCACCTGAAATCATTACACTTCCCTGCAACAGAAGTAACAGTCCCCACCTCTGTGTTCACATAGTACTACTTATGTACTAAGTTTCTAATGGTATATATAAAAATAATACCTTGTTGTAGTTATTTTCTATTGATGGCACAGGCCATTCCCTATTTTAATTATTCTCCACTGTGAATAACTTTAAAAATAAGTGTATGAGGGATGCCTGGGTGTCTCAGAAGTTGAGCTCTGCCTTTGGCTCAGGGCATGATCCCGGAGTCTGGGATGAGTCCCAAATTGGGATCCCCACAAGGAGCCTGCATCTCCCTCTGCCTATGTCTCTGACTCTTTTTCTGTGTCACTCATGAACAAATAAAAAAAAAAAAAGTACATGATAACATTTTGTTGGGCGTACTTGAATTGCAATAGACTGAGTCTTCTCATGTCAAAGTGAAATGGAGACATAAAAACCAATAAAATCCATTTTGACTCCTAGTATGTCTAAGATGTATGCTAGTATTTCATCTTAAACAATAGGTGTTTCCATAGAGGATGTGTACATAGGTTTCCTAAGACCTCCTGCATGGTGATGTGGTCAATGGAAAAATCTGAATCTGGAACAGGAGGACTGTCTACCCAGGTGGCTAGCAGATGTCTAGCTAGCATGCTTTACCACAATTTTAAAAAGACAGAAAGAGGCAAGATTTCTAATGAAAAAAAGAATAGCTTCTGTGGAAAACTGAATTGAAGCTGTTTAGCAGAGGGATAGAAAAATTATGCCACAATCTAATAAGGGAAGCAGTTAAGCCATCTGTGGGTATGTGTTAACCAGAACAGGCTGGGCAGAAGGAGAGGCTGAGGTATATTGCCAAGTTTTGAGACACAAGTGAGGTTAAAGTAAGATACAAGATCTGGAACCAGTGGTTTTCCAGGTGAACCGCTACTGCTGATCAGTTGAATGATATTAGAGAAATTATTTATTTTTCATAGGCTCAGTTCAACTGTTCATAAAATATCAGGTTTATGTAGCTGGCTTCCAAAATCACTTTTAGTTTTAAAATAATTTGAGTCTCTAACAAAGGCAAGATGTTTTCTACATCCTTTAAAATTCATTCTGAGAAATAGTGCAATCTTGGATAAGTCAATTAGTTGAGTTTCTGGGAGAAAAAATTATTTCTGGGGACTAATTTACAAATTGTACTTCATAAGAAAATGAAAGTTATGTATCATAATGTGTTTCCCTTTTTTTACTTTAATTTCTAAGAAACTTAGAAATTAGATTAGATGTTAGAAATTTTATAGCAACATGAAGCTTCCAATAATAGTAAGAATCGCTTCTCAAGAGCTTTCTTTTGCTTCTGGAGATAGGATTTTATATTTTAAATGTACATGTTTTTCATTTTCTATTTTATTTAGCTGCAAGACACTTTCATGTTTATTAATATGCAGAAGTGTAAATAAATAAACAAATAATTATTTAATAATGGTTCTAGAAAAAGAATGATTAGAAAAAATTGCCACATCTCTAACATTAATTTCTACAACTTTCCAGTGCTCGCTTCGGCAGCACATATACTGATATACTGATTTCTACAACTTTTCTATATTTTGCCATTTTCATTGAGATGCATTGTCTAATATACTAATAAAGTTATGTTTTTGTAAAGGATCTTAAATCCACTATCTGACTCAAGACTATTTATCTCCAAGACACCATGAGTAAAATCAAAGCTCTAAATTACAATGCCATGAATCACCTGATGGTATCTTCTTAGAAGTGTAGGGTTCAAAATATAAGATAAACAATCTTCAGATGGGCATTTTATAAATCTAAATCATCTTGAAAATGGGAAAATTTGGTATTTGCTAGAGCCCCAGGTCCTTGCAAACAAACTTTCTTCGCACACTATATTATTCCCCCACTTTATAGTTCTATTTGGTTATTTAGTTAAGAATTAAAGTTAACATGGGCGAAAGGAACTGACAATTCCTTGTTGCTAGTTCTTCTGCTGGACTTACATCTACTTTTTCTTTTTTTTTTTTCTTAATTTGGCAATTGGGCTTACAACCAACAGAGATTCTACTCTTACCTCCATTAGCAAATCCTGACTTGCAGAAATTGCATGCTATGGAGATTATTTTGCTGGATTCAGATTTTTAATTCATTACACACTGATTTCTCCTAAGAATTTTAGGTTAACTTATTTTGAATACCTTGATATTCATAAAACTATGTTTTTGTACCCATTTGTCATTTTGACCATTTCATTAAATAATGCATAAAATATTTTTGAAGCTAACTTTCTTAGAAAATATTATTTTAATAAAAATCATGTATTCAATATACTTTGATCTAAATGATATGTGTGCACAAATAGAGGCAACTGGATTTATTAAAAAGCTAATGATTGGCCTTATTGGATATGGCACAGGAACCAATGTTATAATGCTAAGCATGTAAGATGAAATGAACATGGCCACATCAGGGACAAGGTGAGATTAAATTCATCATTTCATATACTTAGCATGGCTTTTTAAATGGTTTTTAACTTACATAATTTTCACAAGTAAAACAGAAATTCCAGAATCAGAAGCATTCTGCTCCAATCTACAGTGAGAAGGGAGGCCTCTAGATCTTGGATTTTTTAACCTTAATAAGACTTCTTTTTAATAAGATTTTATTTATTTATTCATGAGAGACAGAGAGAGAGAGAGAGAGAGACTGAGAGAGAGAGGCAGAGACACAGGCAGAGGGAGAAGCAGACTCCATGCAGGGACCCTGAGGTGGGACTCAATCCTGATCCTGGGACTCAGGATCCCTGAGCCAAAGGCAGGTGCTAAACCGCTGAGCCACCCAGTCATCATCCTTAATAAGACTTTTAAAACTCGACTCATAAGTAGTGCATTTGGCCTTAAAGATATCAGGTGACTGATTAACACAAAGGTTTTCAAAACTGGTTGATTTGCCAGTTCAATCAAAAGGGTTGATCAGGAATCCCCATCAATCTTATCTTCTAAATTTCAATTTCACCTACAAAAGGCAAAACCATTTACAATGTACTGATTGAAATTACTGGACAATAAGAAATGTCCAAATATAATATGATCTATATATGTACATGATTCTTCTCCCCAAATAGAAGAGTGCCAGCTAAATTAAACACTTTCTTTTCCATCCTGTTAATTTTGAAAATATTCACTGGATTTTCATGTTTCTCAGATTTAAAGGAGATTTATGAAAAAGAAATGGAAGGTGCTCATTTTCAACAGGGTTGATATTATTGATTAGCTGATAGTCAGTCCTGAGGCATTATTTTCATTGTGCAAAATAAGCATAAAAATACTACAAGCAATTAATTGCCTGCTTTTCGTATCATGCTTTGCAATGGCCTATCAGCCTTTTATTAATATTAATGAGGAGAATTAGCACGGAAGATCAGGGAGCCACGATCGCGCCGAGAACCTGTGAGGACCCTACGGCTCTCATGCTTTATTATTTTTTAATCAAAGTAGCTGACTTGAAGGCACAAAATTAAAGAACTGAGTCTTTTATGATTCCACAATGATTCAAATTAAAATGATCTATACTTGCATAATTCCCGTGAACCATTTTGTGCTTGTTAAAAACAGTTAAAAATTGCATAAATTCATGATTTAAGGGCTATGGTTTTCTTTTCTTAATGAACAGTCCACTTTATGTGTTTCTCCCAACTCACACATGTGGACATAATAAAGCAAAAGAGGGTGGGCAGAATGAGCAAGAGAGAATTTAAGCTTATGATTTACATTAAAAGAGAAATGCTCATTTGTTACTTCTTCCAGCTCACTAGAAACTCTTGGCATTAATACACGGCATTACTGAATGTCCTTGAAAAACGTGTGTAAAAGAAAAGTGCTGGGAAAGCCCATTTTTCAGAAAGAAGCACAGAAGCTGAGCCATTGAAGACAATGGTTCCAAATCCATTCTACTCAGA